>NC_092805.1:79841256-80141256 GCF_040954645.1 Diabrotica undecimpunctata
ATAGTTTATTAGTTGAATTATTTGAATTATTATATTTTGTACTTTGAAATATATTAAAAGCAAACCAATATTATTTTAATCTTTACATAGCTTAACAACTTTCCAGGATATCTTGAAAATTTATTTAAATGGTCTATTTAGTAATTTTTAATTTTACCTTTGGCTGATAAAATGAATCATAACAATATATATATTGATATATGTATATATATATATATATATATATATATATATATATATATATATATATATATATTTATATATACATATATATATATATATATATATATATTTATATATACATATATATATATATATATATATATATATATATATATATATATATATATATATATATATACATCCCACTATCGTTTTAAGCTCTTTTCACGTTGCAGTAATTTAGCATCACCAAGAAATGCTATCATTTTCTATTTATAAGTCGTGTATGTTCGTTTAGTGTACCTTTGTAGGCTTGGCACCGTTGTCGGTTTTTTAATAATCCGATTTTTTTATAAATTAAATTTTTTACATCAAACCATCATTTTAACATTGGAAGGTAAAATTACTGTATTTGGTACCATTTTAAAGCCAATAGATGTTGCCAGTGTTAATACTTAAATAATATTTGAAAACATAAAAATATCGATCGGTTTGGGTTCAAATAAAGACATTGAAACTACCTGCCGACCGGCTGGGGTCAACCAACTAGTTTTTTATATCAAGGTTCAGTAGTTTTTATTGAATTTAGATATTTTTTCGCAGAGAGTTGTGTAGGGGAATATTTTACATATTTTAATTTCCAAGCTGTTTAATCGAAGCTATCAGTGAATAGTTTAAGATAAATATTAGATTTTTATGGGATTAGGTCAAAAATATTGGTTGTGATTGGGATGAGAATCACATTTTTAATTATTTAATGTTTTAACATTTTGATTTCAATTCAGGAAATCGTTCTCAAAAAACGTTTTTTGTACAAAATGTGTATACACATTTTTACATCATTTGTATAATAAACAAGGTTAAATATTGGAAATCGTATCGTTAAATATTAGTTAATTAAAAATGTAATTTTCATCTCAATATCGACCAATATTTGTGGCATAATCACATAAAAAAAATAATATTTGACTTTGACCATGCCATAAGAAAGTAGTTAACGGAACCTCGCTAAATAGTTTTAAAAAATCTTACAGAAATTTAAATTCTAAATAGTATGAGGGGTAGCCGACGAAAAATTCGTAAAGACGTACAGTTGATTTTGCTTTGTTTTTTTAAACAATCTTAAAAGGCAAAAAAAAATTTTGCTTATAAAACGTTTTGTATAAATTCTAAAGAAAAATAATTTAAATAAAAGTTGTAGACCATAAAAAGTTTTCTATGTAGAGAAATACCAAATTTAAATACATAAATAATTGAGATAATTCCAAAAAACCATAAACTCTAAGATATTATATGTTTGTAGTAATTTATAAATGTTAATAACTTTGTTTTTTGACTAACGACAGATAATATAGCTACTTGAAATTATGGCAATTGATGAGTTATTAAAGTGTGCTAAATATCAAGCAGATCAAAAAATATTTTACAATTTATTCAATTTGTTTATCACAGAAAGCAATTATTTAAATAACTGTACTTGTCCAAACTCGTATGACTCTATAAGTATTTTGTAACTTGCAATCGATTCTTTGCGCTTTCAGTTTTAGGGTATATTAAAAAAACTTTTAACATATTATTAAATTTTTTATTAAAAACCAGTTTGAAGAGGGGACTTTTTAGTTTTTAGACCACTTAACGTTTTTTTAGTTTCTTTGACAAGTGAGGATTCGGTTATTTCTTCATATGAGCTATGAACAATTGTCTAGTCAAGTCAACACTATTAGAGAAGTTACCTATACTTTTCCAGTAGTCATGCAGACGGTTCATTTTAATTGTCCCCATATGGAACATAAGCTCGAGAAAAGTCTTAAATTCTGTTTGTGTTGTCTCTTTCCAAAACGCAATCCTCGATTTTTCTGAACGACTTTGTGCAAGTATTTCGTCAGTCACTTCCACCATTCATTTAATCTACATCGTCCTCGCCCGATGCTTCTAACAATGATTGTAATTCAGCAGTGGTCAATCTACGTTTATGTTCACATCTACCTTTTTTAGATGTCGAAGGCATATTATTTACATCCATTTCTTTATAAATACTATAACTCACTTTTACGGAGGTAATTAACAATAAAAACGTTCTACTGGAAACTATCAACTTACGACTTCCAATACTATAAGGCCACTTGAGGCACAATACGTTTTTACTCAATAATAGTTCCTGTATAAGTAAAATTGTTTTTTAATGTGCTTCATTGGAGCACACTAGATAATATATTTCAGTTTTGCCATCACATTCTTCAGAGTATGTTTTAACTTTTTTAACTTTTCTATCGGCCTTTCTACTAGTCATGCTTCTTCTTAAAACATTGTAACATCTTGTACACTTTCTTCTCTTTGTATTATCTACATCGCTTTGCCTTAGATAGTATTTTTGGGTGTAACTGGTCATGAGGGTTACAACATTTCTTTATTTGTAAATGCCTTCGCGAACTCCAGTCTGAACTCAAGGATAGGTTGTCGCTTTTTTTACGTTTTTTATTATTTAGCAACTAAGCATTGACTACTGCGGTATTAAATATTAATTCCATTGCCACTTTCCGGTACCACTTCAGAATTTTGCGTATTGGGCTTTGGTAAGAAGCCACTTGATCACTAAAATCAACACTCTTTTTCTCCAAGTTATAATCGAGAATAATTTGAGGTTTTAGTACTTGTGTATAATTTTTCTTTTTATTTGATTAAACCAAGTTACAACTATTATGTTTAAATGTTGCAAGGATTAAAACTGGTCTTTTGTCGACCCATTTTATCACTCGTAAAATCAATAATGGGGTTAAATTTAATCGAGAGTAACTGGTTGCAACTTTTTTAATCGAGATTTTAGTTTTACACGTTTTTAGAGTAAAACATCTGCACATGAATAATTCGTTTCTTGAACAATGATTTCAATTCATCGACCAATATTCCAAAATAAGGTGTTATTACGTCGTCCGGAATATTATAAACTGGTTCTCTTTCATAAAGCATTGGAAATATGGTTTACACTTTATATTTAGAAAAATCTTTTACTGCAACTCTTGTTCGACCTAAACTAAATTAATACACAAAACAAATGAATCTATTTTTTTTTATAGAAATGCAGATTCCTGTTGGCTTTTTATCAGTGCGGCATGAGTCACTGGTGTCTCGTATATCCGGACCTCTTATCGCATTACAAACGTAATTCTTAATTAGCAGTGCGGTACAAGATACATTTATATCGTATAATCTGAAAGCCGTAATAAGACCATAAGACCGTATGTTATAAATAAATATATTCCTAAAAGAATTATCTTGAAACATGAAATAAATACACTAAAAAAGTGCAATATTAAGTGTTATTTAAAAAATGGTATGTCATTCACGGCGGGCGTACAGTTAAAAACAAAAGTTTTCAGTGTTCTATTGCTTGATTATTATTATCTGGTATTCTGAAAATGTTGACATTTTTTCCTGGTCTGATCTTTCTCAACTAACATCATCTTTCTTAATTTGTGGGTTGTGTTGTTCAGGTCTCTTTAAGTGTTTTTGTTGGTATCCATACTGAATGATCTTCTTTAGACAATGTACTAATGTAGTGTTCAAATGTGGCATTGCTTGCGTCATGTAGCGCTGATGTTAATTGTCTGATTAGTCGATTATATTTGTGTTCGTCATTAAGATTTCGGCTTCTTGGTCATCTACCTCTTGCTCTTCATTTTTCGACTATTAGTTGTATAATATAATTCGGAGTGTTACTTGTGTTTTCTTGATTTGGAATTGTTAATCGTGTAGCTCCATATGAAATAGTAAAAGATGAAAACGGCAGCATATTCATGCATAAAAAAAGGAAACGCGATAAAGATATCTGAAACAACTGTTTTATGTTATAAGAGATGAAATAGTCCGAAATTGCCAGGTGAACAGGGTACTATAAAGAGGAAGTAGAATTAGCTATGAAACAGCTTAAATGGGGAAAAGAAGTAAGCTTAGACCAAATACCAGCAGGAATTATTCAACTGGGGAAAAAATTAAACGGATAACAATATTCACTCCATTTACAGAAAAGGGGGTGACCCGCAAAAATTTTAAGAACTTCTTTAATAGCCTCCAGTCAACAATTTACTAATCATGTTTAAAAAACGTACGGAATGCACTGTATGTACTAACCCAAACCGTCAACATACTTGTTGTTGCAGTTATGTATTACGATCAACTTAAAGGTTATGCACGACTCCCCTCGTATAGGTACACAGGCATGCACCCGTGCGGGAGAAAAAAGATTTGTCATAACGTTACATTATGTCACATTTTAACGTTGAATATTTTATGGTCCCCTTTGGATTATAAAATGAATGATCGTTACTAAATAACTTTACAAAGCGAGTCGTTTGCTGGGTATTAAAGAAACGTCTATGGCCATCATATAATTTTACTCTATTTCACGTTCTATGACGCATTCCACGTTTGACACACTGTCTTGTTTAGTTTTCTGTCATTTTATTTGTTAAATCCTATCTCATTCTCGTCACAGTGTCAAGGAGCAGTAAATGTGTGCAGTGAACGGGAGAAATATGTTTAACAGTGAACGTTGGAGATTTTTCGAGTCTTTCATATTTTCTTCTTTGAGTGCCTCTCCTATCGGAGATTGGATATCATTAGGGCGATTCTAATTTTATTTACTGCTGTTTTGAATAATTCACTCATCACTAACTCATCAGGTGGCCAAAGTGTTTAAGTTTTCTCTTTTTTATATTCAGTATAACTTCTGGATCGTTATGTATTCTACGTATTACCCCTTCATTTGTAATTTTATCCACTCAACTTATTTTTAGTATACGGCAGTAGCACCACATCTCAAAGCTTTCAAGATTTGTAACATTCTTCTGTTTAAGAGTCCATGCCTCAACACCGTA
Source organism: Diabrotica undecimpunctata (assembly GCF_040954645.1). Taxonomy (NCBI): domain Eukaryota; kingdom Metazoa; phylum Arthropoda; class Insecta; order Coleoptera; family Chrysomelidae; genus Diabrotica; species Diabrotica undecimpunctata. The sequence goes on from NC_092805.1 coordinate 79,846,293, forward strand.
AAGCTAAGTACTGAATACATACTAAGTAGTTAACTAAAAGTGGACGTATGCAAAGAGATGTATGGCGTAATCATATGGTATTCGCTAAATCCTGTCACGTAATATGCCACATACCTCTGTGCGTAAATTCGTTTTATTGCTGCCAGTTTAAGGTGTTATTAGATGCAGCCATGTTGAATTTCTCTCCACTATCGTATTATCTTCGTTAAATCTTATCATTTTAGGCTCCATATATCCTGATTAGACCTATAGGACCGGAGATACGCAACTAAGGCTCTTTTGACATAACATATATAGGAGCAAAGATATATACCTAAGGTCCTTTTGACGTGTTGATGTATTTGATTTCTACGTCGTAGTATTCTATTAGTTAAATGTTACCATTTGAGGTACTGTACGTCACGATTGGACTAATAGGATCGAAGATACATAACTAAGGCCCTTTTGCCAGGCTACTCTATTTAATTTGTGTATCTCATTGTATTCTATTAGTTTAATTCTATCATTTGAGGTACAAACCGTCACGATTGGACTAATAGGACCGCAGATACATAACTCAAACCCTTTTGATAAGCTGATGTATTTTATTTTTCTATCTTATTGTATTCGATTGGTTAAATCCTATCATTTGAGGTACTGTACGTCACGATTGGGCTACTAAAAACGAAGATACGTAACTAAGGCCCTTTTAACATTTTGCTTGTATTTGATTTCTATCTCATTGTATTCTATTAGTTAAATTCTATCATTTGAGGTATCGTACGTCACGATTGGACTAATAGAACTAAAGATACACAACTAAGGCCCTTTTGACATTGTTCTGTATTTGATTTTTGTATCCCATTGTATTCTCTATGTTAAATCCTATCATTAGAGGTACTATACGTCACGATTAGACTAATATAACCGAAGATATGTGACTACGGCCCTTTTGACATGTTGCTGTATTTAATTTTTTTATTTCATTTTTTTCAATTCGTTAAATCCTGTCATTTGAGATACTGTACGTCACGATTGGACTTATAGAAACGAAGATATATAATTAAGGCCTTTTTGACATGCTGCTATATTTGATTTTTCTGTCTTTTTTTATTTTCTGATTTTATTGGTTAAATCCTATCATTTGAGGGGCTGTACGTCGCGACTGGACCAATTGGAGCGAAGATACAATAGGTAGTTGCAATATATCATAACCCGATACTTTTAACCAACCATGATGCCAGAATGATTTGTGGATGAAAAGAATATATATATATATATATATATATATATATATATATATATATTCTTAAATTTACTATTTCATTGTGGGTAATATTATATTCAACAGCGATGCCAAATTTCTGATGCTAAAATGATTGATAATGAAAGTGGGATATACATTTTCATGTATATAATGGCAGCGAGTAAACGGTAAAACCCTGAACTAAATATATATAATATTTTCACTGTACCATCATTTTAGACTCAAACATTTTCTGGAATAAACTTGTATAACTCAGTAAGGGATAAAAAGAGAAAGCGGATATTTTAAAATATCAACACGGTATCAACACTCTAATCAATGAGATGGTTAAAATTCTTGTAACAAGTACAGGAAAAAAGTTATTAAGGTCTTGTAAAGTAGCGTCTATATACAGATGCTACTTTGCAAGACGATGCTAAATTTATGGTAAAAGCATAATGTATCGATGCGAAAATGATAGTATGATGTATATATATATATATATATATATATATATATATATATATATATATATATATATATAAATTAGTAACTATTTTTCTCCTTATCTTCGCAAAAAAGAAATATCTTCGGTAAAGCTGAAACTGGCTGAGATGCAAAATCGATTCCTATAAAACCCATCCCCGCAATATCTTACAATATTTTAGCAGGAAAATGAACAAAACTAAAATTGTATAAAATATAATCCTCTCCATTTTTGTTTGTGAACATTTCTATCTTTTGGTTATTAATAAAGGAGATAATTCAATAATTATGTTTAATCAAACGTAATTAGTAATTTAGTGAACAAAATCCTTTAAATTATAGATGGCTACTAACGCTGCGGCGGAGTTCAGTCGAAATTATAAACTTACATTACTATTGGCCCCTCCTACAGCTTAGAATTATAAAATTTGGGGTAGCTCGCCACTCAAGGTTAGACCTTTTTTCGTCTATCCCAATTGTATTAATATCGTGTATTACTACAATGCAAACAATCACTTTTGTAGATATCACTTTTGTCATGCCATTCACTTCTTCCTATAAACACATATTGCACGCAATGGTCGCTGTTTGTAACTGCTCATGGTAGGTCGTTGTGCAAAGAAATCTAAAAAATATTTTCTTACCTTATTTTACAGCTAAAACCGACGAGGAGAGAACAATTCTTCTTTTGCTTATATATGGGGGAATCAATAGAATGCAACGACTTCTTTATTCCTATAATAACCGATGAAGGAGTGTGTTACACGTTCAATATGCTAGATCGGAAAGATATCTTTAAAGATAACGTGTAAGTAATTTCTGTTGATTTATATACCTACTATTTTTACTACTAGTGCAATATTCTCTCAATTCCTTTAAAACTTTCTACGTCTATCATTTAGGACACATTTAGTATTCTTTAAAGATAATGTGTAAATAAATTCGGTTAATTTATATACCGTTATCTATATTAGTTTCCTCCTTTATTTTTATAAAACTTATAATGTCTCTCATTTAGGATAGATTAATTGTTGTATCAGACAGGCATCGTGTATTTAAAATTTCTGGAAACAGCGTGGATTTATATATAGAATAATGAATTATATATATATATATATATATATATATATATATATATATATATATATATATATATGTATTGATATGATATAGGAGAAAGAAAGATATTGTTTAAAAAATTAATTTATAAGTTATATACTAGATAATTTTAGATATAACAAGTATTTGGTTATTTTAAGAAGTTATATACTAGAGAATTTAATAAAAATATATTTATGTGAGGGCATTTTAATAAATTAGCATATAATAAGTGTAAAAAGTTGTAGTTTAATGTTGTAAATATATTTAAGTGAGCCATGTGCATAGGCAACCAACTATACAGTAAATTGACAGACAGAAATTAATCATAATACGAATGTAAAGTGCGGTTATAATAATAATGTTAGTTTAAAATGTTTAATTTATATATAGTTACTAATTTAAATGTTTAGTCTGATCTGAAAAGCCTAAATGTAAACAAAATTATCAATAAAAAATGAACGAATTCTCCAGAATGCAGAATTTGACCATTGTTTAGGGTCGAACATTCTCGAAATAATGGTTATGTCTGTAGAACGAACATATATTTTTTTCGAGAACAGTCATATAGAAGAAATAGAACTAAATAGAACATGATTTCTTACCAGATGATTCTAGAGCATCCAAAAAGATATAAATACCTGTGATTTGGATTCAAGATGGCCAGTTTATTATGCAAGTTAGTAGAAGATAGACTCAATAAGTTAGTGAAGTCAATTGTTCAGAATTTTCAAGATAGTGCAGTCAGAAAAGTTTTAGTAAGAAAGTAGGTCCAGTCCATTCAGTTACAAATAGTCCAATTGTTTAATATAGTGAATTAAATAAAGATTAAAAATTATGCATATATTTTAATGCACATTTATAATTATACACAAATAATTATTGAAGATTAAAAAAGTAATAGTATAAATCAACTTATAATAATTGGATATTGGTATATTGAAAAGAAGAATAAATATAAATGCTGTTTTGCTGGTTTGCTTGGTGGTTTATAAATGCTGGTGAAGAAAAATATATCTTAAATTGGTAGAAGCTGATAATTGGAAAAAGTAATTTCACAAAAACAAGGATAACCGAAGTACGAAGACATTCAGTGGTGATTAGAATCTATATAGTGGAAAACAGTTCATTTAGGCATTCAGTGAAAGAAAGGTACAACATTTTGTTAATATAATTTAGTTAGTGTCATAACAGTTTCAATTTTGAAGATAGTTTGTTTAAATTTTACATTGTCTATAGAATTTAATTAGTTTTATAAGAATATCAATTTAAAGATAGTTTATTTTAAATTTACATTGACTAGGTTAGATATATATATATATGTGTGTGTTTCATAATAGTTATAATAAAGATAATTTAAAAAAGTACTTATAAACTAATTCTTTGAGAACCGCGATAAAAACCCTATATTATTAAAAATACTCATTGCTCATCATTCAAACAAACAAAACATGATAACAATATATATATATATATATATATATATATATATATATATATATATATATATATTGAGATGATATTGAATATGGGAGGGGGAAGGGTGGTGATTTGAGAAATAATTTATAAGTTGTATACTAGAGAATATTATAAAAAGTATTTATATGAGGACATTCTTAAGAAATTAGCATAATAATAAGTTTAAAAAGTTTTTTTTATTTTGCAATGTATTTGGTTATTTTAATAAGTTATATATTGGAGAATATTATGAAAGGTATTTATATGAGGGCGTTCTTAAGGAATTAACATAATAATAGGTTGGAGGGTGTTTTGTTTTGCAGTGTATTTGTTTGTTTTCATGGTTATGATGTTGTCGATGTATTTGTGTGCACCATCTTTGTAGGCAGCCAAGTGTACACTGGGGTATATTTGGCTATGGATTTAAAATGGTGTCATTTATTAGTTTAAGGTGTGTAATTTATATATAAATTTGTGTTCTGATCTGAAAAGCCTAAATTTCTATAAAATTCTCGATAGAATTTTAGTTATAATAGTAGTTTTCTAGATACAATAGAAAAGAATTATCTAGAAATATAAAAACGGGATGTCAATAGAAAGAATTTAACCTTTGTTCGCAGTAGAATCTTCGCGAACATGATAATGTCTATGAAATAGAAGGATTCGAACATATCGAACATTTTATTTCAAGAACATTCTTGAACAGAAAAAATGATATAAATATGATGTGATTTGGATTCAAAAAGGGGTCAGTCAGTTCGTGAGATGTTCAGTAAGTTCAAATCAGATGGTCAGTCTTTAAGATCAGATTTTCAATGGGGACAGTTGTTCAGTAAGTTCAAGATAGAGGTCAGTCGGTCACTTGGTGAAATTTTCAATAGACTCAGTAATTTCAGTATGAGGTCAGATGTTCAATATAGTAAGTTCAGTAAGTCAGAATATAGTCAATTAGTATAGTTCAGTCAAGATACTCAGTTATCAGTGATTTAGTATATTAGATGAAGATTAAGAAACAGAATAAAGGGAATATTAATTGAAAATTAAAATTATATAATGGATATGGTGATTGGAGATTGGAAGAGAAAAAAAGATTATTAGAAAGAAGAATAAATAGAAGAGAAAAAAGAACAATATTTTACTGATTTATAAATACTATTAAGAAGAAAAATATTCTAAAATGGTGAAAGCTGATAATTAAAACATTGTGGTGTATTTGGCAAGGCAAGTTTACAAAAGAAAGATAAACGAGGCTGACAACGAAGACATTGAGTGGTGATTAAAATCTTTATTGTGGAAAACAGTTTCATTTAGGCATTTAGTGACAGAAAGGTACCAAATTTTGTTAATATAAGTTAATTAATGTCATAAGAATTTCAATTTAAAGATAGTTTGTTTTAAATTTATATTGTCTATATAATTTAATTAGTGTCATAAGAATTTCAATTTAAAGATAGTATGTTTTAAATTTACATTGTTTATATTAGATATATATGTGTGTTTCATAATAATCATAATAAAGATAATTTCAAAAAGTGCTTACAAACTAATTCTTTAAGAACCGCGATAAAAAACCTATATATATATATATATATATATATATATATATATATATATATATATATATATATACAGATTGAACGAATTTAAAACGGAACATACGAAATCAATGTATTTCGGCTCAACTCCGCTCTAGGTGGTTGGCCAACAAAAGGTTGTCAAATAATTATATTATAAAAATCCAATACTTCAGCGGGCTACTGGATTCGGAACTCATTCAAGAACAAGTCAAAACTCCACCCCCAAATAGGTTGCCTAGAATCACTGAAAACTAGACTAAACAAGCAGTTATTATGCTGTCAAACCACTTATCGCTTCCTTATAGTCCAAGAGATAGAGCCGAATTTATAATGTTAACTATTAAATATTTTTGGTATAACAAATAGTAATTTTACTTATTTTTTATTACAATAAAAAGGTTTTTAAATTTATATTGCATAAATAATGATTGTTCAGATATAAGAAAAATTTGATTTATTAGTACATTAATAATCAAATACAAAATATATTATTTCTATTTATCAATAGGTAAAATTCAATTTGTAGAATTCCTTTAACATTTTACAAATAATTATTAATAAAAATCAATTTAATAGTGGAGTTATCAATTTTTTAAGTTTTGAAATTTACTTTGTAGATATTTTCAATATTTTTTTTAACTTTCAAATTGATTGAATTTTTTTTCATTAGTTAATTATAATTTTACAAATGCTGTTTGGACATTAATTTTGCATCATTATTATTTTAAAATATTAAAATAATAATGATGCGCGTTCATTTAGATCAGTAATTCTAGACGCATGCGCTAAATGTAATAAGTATCAAGATGCTTTTATTCAACTTGGTGAAACTGACTTCGATTGTAATGAAGTTTTTGAAACCTTAGTCACTTATATGGAACAGGACTGACGAGAACAATTCCAAAAAGAAAAGTAAACGATGTCAGATTTTTACTATTTAACCGGCAGTATAAGTTGCATGATGTGAACGAGCCTTAAAAAAAAACTAAAAAATTTCGATGCTTCAAGCTTACCACCATGTCAAGATGAATTACACCAACATCTACTGCGAGCTCATTATATTTCAAATATTTGGACAAATGCTCATAAAAAAGTACCAACAGAATTGATTGTTGAAGAACATGGTTGGGAGTTTGAAGATGAAACATATAAATTCAAATGGTTTAGTGGACCTCAGATGCCAGAATCAGTTCGAGAAGTAGTGATTGAAAATGAAGCAGATAATGAATGTGATATTATTGAAAGTGAAAGTGACGAAGATGATGAATGTGATAACATCAATGAGAGTGAGAAAAATGACGAAGTTTTTCTAAATTTTTTTTTTCTTATCGGAAAAATTGTTTGAAAATTTTTGGAAAAAAATCATGGTATAACTTACAGAAAATTGAAAGGATTCTACAAATTAGATTTTACCTCAAAAAATTACGAAAATTTTCATTTACGGAAATTTTTTTGGAAAATTTTGAGGAAAACTCTACTTGACGCTTCTCAGAATAGTAACAGAAGTGAGCATACAAATTTTCAAATCAATCGGTATAAAAATATCATAATAAAATCAGTTTGAAAATTGTTACCGAGACCTAAAATGCGCAGGCAAGTGGTACATTTGACCCCGTTTTGTGGCTCTCTGTACCAACCCAGCTGTCCGCCCTTTTGGATTTAGAGTTTTTAGGGGCTAAATAATAAGCCATGAAAATGGCGGACATATTACTTATCGTTAATTTTTCCCCAAAAAATTGCAACTTCACCCCTGTCCGCCACCCCTTATGTACCCACTCTCGCGTCCGCCCTTTGGGATTTCGTCTAGTTATACCAAGATCTTACTCTGGGCAAATTTTCAGCCATATTATCGATCGTTAATTTTTCCGAAAAAAATTTCAACATCATCCCGGTATAGCCACCCCCTGTACCACGAGGGACGTCCGCCTGTAAGGCAAAGTCTTAACCCAGTTACAATGAATATATTCCAATAGAGAAATGTCATATTACTGATCAGTTCAAAATTTCGGCTCTATCTCTCCGACTATTAGGCAAGCTCTTCTTTCTTTTAAAGGAGACAGATAGTTGAACGATATTTTATACAATGTCTATCACCGGGTATGTATTTATTTTTGTCCAAGTTTTATATTGGTCCACTATTTCAAATGCAGTTCAAACAGACATATATTAAATTGTATGTTCCGTTTTAAATTGGTTCAATCTGTATATATATTGTGACGATTGGGGTTTATAGAAAATAATTTATAATTTATAAATATTTAAATAAGTTATATACTAGAGAATTTAATAAAAATTATTTATGTGAGGGTATTTTTAAGAAATTATCATATAAAAAGTGTAAGAAGTTGTATTTTAATGTTGTAAATATATTTAAGTGAGCCATGTGCATAGGCAACCAAAAATACTCTCGAAGTGACAGATAGAAATTAAGAATTATAAGGAATATAAAGTGGGGTTATAATAATATATTGTTTGAAATGTATGTTTTATTAAATTAGAGTGTTAGTTACTAATTTGAATGTTTATTCTGATCTGAAAAGCCTAAATGTCAACAAAATTATCAATGGAACATTAACGAATTCTCCAGAGTGCAGAGTGTGACCATTGTTTACGGTCGAACATTCTGGAATAATGATTATGTCGGTGGATGGAACAGATATTTTTTCGAGAACATCCATATCGAAGAAATAGAACGAAATTGGAACATGATCTCTTACCAGATGGTTCTAGAATATCCAAAAAGATATAAATACCCGTGATTTGGATTCAAGATGGAGTTTTTAGTCAGAAGTCAGGCCAGTTCATTATGAAAGTTAGTAGACACATTTAGTTAGTGAATAGTGAAGTAAATTGTTCAGAATTTTCAAGAAGTCAGTCAGAAAAGTTTAGTAAGAAATATGAAAGTTAGTTGGAGTCAGTGAATCAGGTACAAATAGTCAAATTGTTTAATATAGTGAGTTAAATGAAGATTAAAAATTATGCATATAATTTAATGCACATTTATAATTATACACAAATAATTATTGAAGATTAAAAAAAGTATATTGGAAGAAATTAAATTATATTATGGTTGGAGATTAGTATAAATCAACTTATAATAATTGGATATTGGTATATTAAAAAGAAGAATAAATATAAATGCTGTTTGCTGGTTTGGTTGGTGGTGTATAAATGCTGGTGAAGAAAACTATATCTTAAATTGGTAGAAGCTGATAATTGAAAAAAGTAATTTCACAAAAAAACAAGGATAACTGAAGTACGAAGACATTCAGTGGTGATTAGAATCTATATAGTGGAAAACAGTTCATTTAGGCATTCAGTGAAAGAAAGGTACAAAATTTTGTTAATATAATTTAGTTAGTGTCATAACAATTTCAAATTTGAAGATAGTTTGTTTAAATTTTACATTGTCTATAGAATTTAATTAGTTTTATAAGAATATCAATTTAAAGATAGTTTATTTTAAATTTACATTGGCTAGGTTAGATATATATGTGTGTTTCATAATAGTTATAATAAAGATAATTTAAAAAAGTACTTACAAACTAATTCTTTGAGAACCGCGATAAAAACCCTATATATTATTAAAAATACTCATTGCTCATCATTCAAACAAAACAACACATCATAACAATATATATATATATATATATATATATATATATATATATATATATATATATATGTATATATATTATATATATATTTATGTATATTATATACGGAGTTTGGGTTTAGCAGCCAAAGCGAACACACGTGCAGACAACGACATCGACGAAAATAAATTCGCATATCGGACCTTTTCACGGTGTCGGAAGTCAAATAATAAATACAAGCGATTAAAGTAAAATATAGATAATAAGTGTTTATAAAAAAGAACTTTCGATTCGTCTACATTGAAAAAAAAAACGTAATTTAATTAAAATAGTGAAAGTAGCATTGATAAATAAATTAGGTTTCGGCAAAGTGACAAAAAGATAAGAAATATTTATCGGTTGGTTTTTAAGATCATTAGCCAGATAATTAAGTAAACAATACAACAGGATATCGTAAGTAAGCAAAATTTTAGTTTTAATAGTAATAATAGTAGCTTTGATACAAACAATATAAACATATAGTCAGGGCCGGCTTCTGAGTTTTAGGAATAAAAGTGTTGGAGTATTGGACGCAGCCAGCGCGGGTGTGGGCGGAAATTTGAATTGAGTAGAGTTTTCGCACAACTGCACCCGTGACGCAGTGACTAATAACCCTGGCACAGAAAATTACTATAAATAAAGAACAATGAATTCAGATGAGGAGTTAACTGATGAAGGAAAAAGGAGGAGAGAAGATGATGAATATTACTCCAGGAGATCAAAAAAAACACCGAGAACCCCACAAAAAAGAGAAGAAGAAAACACAAGTGGAATCGACCAAATGATGAAAATGATGAAAGAACTAGCAGTGGATGTAAAAGACATAAAAAAAGAACAATATAGATCACGAGACGAAATTACGCAACTAAAGAGGGAAATTACAGAACTAAAAGATCAACAAAGCGACTACAAAGATGAAATAAGAAAGATGCGAGAAACAAACGAAAAAGCTATTAAACAAATAGGCCAATTAGAGAAAGAAATTACCGCAGCAAACGAAAAAATAAAGAAACTGTAAAGAGAAAAAAAGAGGAAAAATGTAGTAATACAAGGACTAAACATTGACACAAATGATCAAAAACCATTGCGAGAGGCCGTAGAGAACTTTCTAGAAAAAGAACTACAAGTGTCAGTAGATGTAAATGGAGCGAGAAAAATAGGAGAAAATACTACCTTAGTAGAACTTAACAGCGTGAAGAACAAAATTGAAGTAATGAAAAATAAAAATAAACTAAAAAACAAAACAGACGAGCGAATCTACATAAATGATGATATGTCAAAGGAGGAAAGAATTGTCCAGAAAGAAATTAGAAGTAAGGCTATGGCAGAGAGATATAATGGAAAAAATGTAAAAATAGGATTCCAGAAGCTAATCATAGATGGAGAAATATGGACATGGAATAACAGCTAACGACAATTCTGTGGCTAGAAGGCAAAAGGGGATAACTCTCATTTGGAAGTTTTTCAGTACAGACATTTTTAGTTCATATGGTCTTTTTTTTTACCTTATAGAGGTAATATTAATAACGTTTGTATATTTCTAGATCCGACTTACATTCTGTTAGATATATTTAATTTTTTAAGTGTTTTTTCTTAAATTAATATCCATGTGTCCAATATTTTGATAAATTAAAAAAAATATTTTAGGATATTTATTATTTTTATTTATTTCAAGAAAGCATAAGGAGATAAGTCAAGTTATAGTTGAAATGAACATAAAATCATCTTGGTAAAGGGGGTTATGTAGATTTATACCCTTATGCTCGGTAGTAACTTGGTTAACATTATATGTGCACTGTAGTGTTAACTGCAGTTATTTCTACATACAAAGGGCAACCACAATAAAGCAAAGAAAATATTTTGTTCTGGATATAGCATTGACAGAACAAGAAATAAAACGTAAATTTTTTCAAAAAGTTTATTAAACATGGCGGTTTCTATAGCAATCTGATGATACATTTACAAATTAACAATTGATCAAGATGATACTTAGAAAGAGAATTAAAGGCGCATCCTAAACACAAAATAAAAACATATATTCTATATAATACGAACAGAATAGCTTTCGCAGGAAGAAAAAAAAATTTTGATGAACACAAATATTTTTCGGAAGCTGTTTCTTTAAAATAATAAACTACACAAATATTTGTTTTAGAATATTTTATTAAAAATCGTCATCACTAAAATAATTATCTATGTCTGGATCTGTGTCAGCAGTATTATCCAGATCTTGTGAATTTCGTGGGATTTGGGCAAGTCCACGATATCATTATTTTGCACTCTCATCAACTAACATAATAAGGTCTGAAAGATCACTTACTTTTTTTTCACTTATTTGTCTTGGCTTATCATACAAATTATCTAAAGTAATGTTCTTGATATCGATGAGTGTATCTTTTTTTTGTCTTCTAAAATTTATTTCTTGAAATGGCTGATATTCCTGAAGCGATGTTTTAAAATTAATAATGCCAAATTCCTTGGTGTATCTTAGCCATTTCATATTTCTCCAGCAAATTTCAGTCTTATTGTCTCTCTTTTTTCTCTTTATTAACATTCCTTTTAGCAGAAAGCATTTCAGAAGGTAAATTAGCAAAACTCTTAAATAAACAAGAAGCAATTTCGTTGGCACGTAAAACACGGTATTAGTTTGTAAGTAAGGAATAGGAAAAACCTGTTGTAAGTCAAATACAAATATTTTTTGACTTTTGCTGTTTATACATTTTAATTTGTCTAATCTCTTTGATTCGTAAGCAGTTTAAAATTCTATATGATGATCTGCTAATAAATTCTCATATTTTTTCCTTGCATCAGCTGTCTTACTGATATTAATATGATTCTGAAAAATATCACAATTGTTACAGGTATCGTTGCTTGGTTTTTTAAACTTTAAGCCTAATTTATCGATTGTTTGAGAGTAAACTTTATAAGAAACCGGTTCAGATGTTATGTCCTGGGTATACATTTGATACATCTTAGCTTTTGTTAATTCTGCTACTAGATACTTTTTACTAGTATGTTTTTGTGAGTAGTGAGACTCATAGGCAGGAAATTTTGATATGTGGCTATAGACGAGTTCCATTCTAGATTCGGAAATTTTGTTTTTTGGTTCATGCCTGCCTCTGCTGTCAGCCATATTAATACCACAGTTGGATGACATTTTCTTTTTTGTAACAGTTTCTATAAATTTATTACTTTTGTCAAAAATAGCACAAAAACATACCTTGCAGCATTGGATTCTTCCTCCCTGGATTTCTATAAAATATGTAAAACACTTTTGCCTATATTTTTTGAAGGTTTATCAGTATCACTTCTGTTAGTAGTAATCTTCTTGTCAGAAATTTGAATTAATGAGGCAATACAACTTACCTTTCTACCGGAGTTGCCCATTCTCCAGTAATTTTGAAACAGAGATAATCTATGTTCACCAAATATTTTTTTTTACACTTTCTTCTACAATCTCGCAGTGACCGTGACTGCCTAGCTTTATTGCGTTTCCTTTGTCTGTTTCATATCCTTTACCCGTATTTCGTAAAACCTGTCTATTTTTTCTTTTTCCTACTTTTCGTTTCAATATTGTGTGCATTGGTTGGCCATGTTCTTCATTGTTTTCAAAATTTGGTTCATCTGAGCCATTTTTCTCCTGTTCGGTGTCAGAATCACTATGGTGGTCTTCTTGAATGTGATCATAGGCCGGGTCTTTTACGCTGTCGTCTGAGTCAAAATCTTGCTGTATATTTTCTTTTACTAAAAAAAAGTATGGAATGTAGTGATCAATAATCAACAATTATACCACACGTGGAGGAATAATAATTGTTATTTCGAGTTGCCATCGTAGTGAACGTTCCTTGATAAAATTTGCGTGTGCTCTCTTCACAATCTAGACAAGTACAAGAAACTGATACGAATATGATTTTCGTGGACACCGCATTCTTGCAAAAAGGGATAACTTTGTATATCCTAGCAATACTTTCATATATATTTCTTCTATCACATTCCGGCAAAAGGGGTTATCTTGATTTAATCCCTTTTACTAGCACACATTTCGCATAATTCTCAAGTTAACATGACTTAAATCATTTTGCTTCTCAGTTAATTTCATAATGTTAGAAAATATGTGCACATATACCATTTTACTAGTAATTACTATTTTGCTCTCCAGAAGATATCTTGAGTTATATCCTTAAAACAGTCGTAACGATTAAATTGTAGCCAAGTTACCCCTTTTTGATCAATAATAATATTTTAATTAGTAAACTTTCACTTAACTCTCTTTACCAAGATTGTGCAGAATCAAAAATGCTGTCGAATGGTATACATAACACTATTTCGCAAAAAATCGACTTATCCCCTTTTGCCTTCCAGCCACAGAATTAGTAAAAGATAAAAATGTAAAACCAAAAAACTAACAGCAAAATTTAAACAGGCTAAAATAACGAAGACGACTTGGCAAGATAAAGGTACAAGAGATGAACAAAATGTAGAGATCATTACTGGAAACAAAGTAATATACGAATGCATATTAGTAGGGACATGGAATGTAAGAGGAACGTACGAGGAAGGAAAACTAAAACACATAACCGACGAATGCAAAAAATACAAGTTCGAAATAGTAGCACTACAAGAAACAAAACAATTAGGGCAAAACTCAATGGAAATAAACGACTATTTATTTTTCAACAGCGGGGGAGAAAATAGAATGTTAGGCACAGGCTTTGTGGTAAATAAAAAGCTGAAAGATCTAATCGTTGACTTCAAACCAATTTCAGAGAGAATATGTGTATTAAGAATAAGAGGAAAATACCAAAAAATAACATTTATAAATATACATGCACCGACTGAAGACAAAAGTATAGAAATAAAAGAAGACTTTTATAATCAAATAGATACAGTATTCGAAAATATCCCCAAATACGATGTAAAAATAGTGCTAGGTGATAGTAATGCAAAAATAGGAAAAGAAGAAATATATGTACCCACCATAGGAAAATACAGCTTGCATGAAACAACGAACGAAAATGGTCACTTCCTAATTGATTTCGCGAAAGAAAGAAATATGATCATTATGAGCACATACTTCCAACACAAAAGAATACACCAAGGAACGTGGAGATCACCGGATGGGAAAACCATAAACCAAATTGATCATGTGCTTGTCGAAAAAGATATGCAAAAATGTATAAAGAACATAAGAACATATAGAGGTCCAGATGCAGATTCAGATCACTTTATAGTTGGAATACAAATGAAACAACTTATTCCAGTGCTTAGAAACCAGCGGAAGAAAAAGTATAAAGCAACTAAACCTGTGAGACTACTGACAGAAGAGGAATAAAATAAATATGAAAGAATAGTCAGTAGAGGATTAGATAATATTGCAGAAAGTGGGGATATTGAACAAACATGGATGCAAATAAAAGTATGTATGACCAAAGCAGCTCAGGCCAGTAATAGAAATATAAAACACGAATACAAAGAATGGTTCGACGATGAATGCAAAATGGAACTAGATGAACGAAATAAATTAAGAATGAAAATGATGCAAGAAAAAACAACAGAGATAGAGAGAAAATACAATGAACAAAGGAAAAGAGCCAAAAGAATAATAAGATCTAAGAAAAGAAAATACAATGAAGATAAATTAAAATGTATAGAACAGAGCTATAAAAATAGAGAAATTAGAAACTTATATCAAGGGGTGAAAAATGAGAAAAAGGGGTACCAAGGAAAACCTGTACACTACAAAAACAAAAATAGAAGAAATTTAGTAAGTGACGAAGAAATATTGAGCAGATGGAAAGAATACTTTGAAGAACTTTTAAATGAAATTCCCACAACAGAATATGAAGAGGAAGAAGAAATGTATGAAAATGTCGATCAAGAACGAATAGAGGAAAGACCACCTAACGAAAAAGAAATAAAAGAAATAATAGAGAAACTAAAGAATAATAAGAGCCCAGGAAGAGATGAAGTAACAGCTGAAATGTTTAAATATGGAGGACCAGTACTAATTAAGCATTTGGAAAAGTTGCTAAAAGACATATGGGAACAAGAAAAATTACCGAAGGAATGGACCGAAGCGACACTGTGCCCTGTTCACAAAAAAGGCGACAAAAGTTTATGCCACAATTACAGGGGGATAGCCCTACTAAATGTTGCATATAAAATACTTGCAGTATATATAAAAGACAAGCTATCTCAAAATATAGATAATGACATAGGGGAATATCAATGTGGATTCAGAAGAGGGCGCAGCACAGTGGATCAAATTTTCCTACTGCGCGAAATACAAGCAGAAAGCTACGAATATGGGAAAGATACAATGGCCCTATTCATCGACTTTAAACAAGCGTTCGATAGGATAAAGCGCAAAGAAATATACAAAGCACTACGTGAAATGGGAATTAGTGAAAAACTGATGAGAATGGTAAAAATGACACTTCAAAAAACAGAGAATAGGGTTAAAATAAATGGCGAAGAAACAGATAAGTTTGAGGTTAGTGAGGGGGTGCGACAAGGAGACCCACTGTCATCGCTGTTGTTCAGTATCGTCCTCGAAGTTACCATCAGAGAAGCTGGAATCAACAGGTCAGGACTTATATATCAAAGAAAACACCAATGCTTAGCATTCGCTGACGACATTGTACTGATAGCCAGAAGTAAGCAAGAATTAAAAGAAATAATAAAAAGATTAGAAATGAAAGCGAGAAAGAAAGGGATGTACATAAATGAAGAAAAGACCAAATATATGGAATGGACAGAAAGAGATTACCTACAAGAACAATATCTGACAGTAATAACAGATGAAAAAACATATAAATTCGAAGAAGTAGAAATATTCCAGTATTTAGGAGCGACATTCACGAGAAGACCAAATATGAAGGAAGAAATCCAAGCGAGAATTATGGCCGGTAACCGTTGTATTTTTGCACTAAACAATTTATTAAGAAGCAAAAACATATCTAGAAGGGCTAAGATAAGAATATATAAGACAGTTATAAGACCTATTGTATTATATGCCAGTGAAACATGGACAATGAACAAATCCGAGCAAGTCTTGCTGCAAGTCTGGGAAAGAAAAATCCTCAGGAAAATATTTGGAGGTAAATTATGGAATGGTATATGGATAAAAAGACCAAATATGGAATTAGAGGAGATGTATGGAGAGCCGAATATCGTAGGGATCATAAAGTCACAAAGACTGAGATGGTTGGGACACATCCAAAGGATGGAAAACACGAGACTGCCAAAAAGAATGCTAATGGGAGGAATAGGAGGGAAAAGAAAGAAAGGCAGACCGAAAACCAGGTGGAAGAAGGATGTTGAAAAAGACATAGAAAAACTTAAAATACCAAACTGGAAAAATAAAGCAACAAACAGAAAAGAATGGAAAAGAATAGTAACCTAAGCCATGGGCCTTCTAGGCCTGGAGAGCTAAATTATATATATATATATATATATATATATATATATATATATATATATATATATATATATATATATATGTATATATATATATATGTATATATATATTATATATATATATATATATATATATATATATGTATATATATGTATATATATTATATGTATATATATATATATATATATATATATATATATATATATATATATATAAGTTAAGAAACCAGAACTGCTAATTCAACTATAATAAAAGGACAGCGTCAGCATGCCACACCTCGGCGTCACCGAGCTTATAAATTTACTTTTGCATTGTATAGCGTCACTCTTATTTTGCATTTTACTGTAGTAAGTAGTCCCTTGTAAATAAAGTTATTTTTTAAAAATATTGTTCTTGGACTTAGAAACATCATTGGCGCAGTCAGTACAGATTTTCGGAAATTACGTCGCTAACCGTTACAAAAATCGAACCGTTTCGCGTAGTTTTTCGTTTTAACGATTTACCGGAAAACCGAACCTTTTGTGAAAGTGTCAGCAGTGTCAAGATCAGCTTTAGACAAGGTATCACCAAGACCTGGGAAAAGAACAAAATCGTCTAACCCTAGAGGCAGCAGATTTAAGCAGTAGTTTCAACAAGACCTGGGAGAAGAACAAAATCGTCGAATCCTATAGGCAGAAATGCTGAAAATCTACATTTTAATGTAAGTGTTTCCTATTTTTACATTTTATTTTCCATTTTATTATTTCCATATTTGAAAATACTTATAGTCAGAGAGCTAACGGGAGTAAACAATTTTTAAAGATTTTATGATGTTATGAGATATTTTTAATAAGAGAAAGATTATTATTACTATATTATATTATCATATTTTTGAAAATATTTTATTATATTGAAGTTGAAAGTTTTATATTGAAACATATTTTACATTTTATTACAATTTAATATATTATCTGAATAAAAAGAATAAATATTTAATGAGTGAAACGATAGTAAATTAGATTTAAGTAGCCTTGTAGCAGAATTAAATTAAATTTTAGAACCAAATAGCGATAAAAATAACGAAATGGCTTAAATAAACTACCAATTGTTAAAACTTTACTTAGATTCTATCCCAGCATATGATGGTAATCCACATACCTTAACCATATTTATAGAAAATTATGAAAATTTAATAACTAATTTTGCCAGCCAAACAGACGGCACCTTAAATACATTTTTACTTCGAGCTATATAAGGTAAATTAAATGGAAGAGCTCAAATGTTAATAGGTTCTAGGACAGAATTAAATACATGGCAACTCGTAAAAGATGCCCTTAATCTTAGTTTTGGAGACCTGAGAGATCTCGATTGCCTTATCCAAGACCTGATAACGTTGAGGCCTTTCAAGAATGAAACCCCTTATAATTTTGGCATGCGATGCCAAGAAACACGTAGTTTAGTAACACAAAAATTAAATACGCTTAATATTAATGCACAAGAGAAATTAATTAGAATAAATAGTTACGATGACTTATGTTTAAAAACTTACATTAGAGGCTTACCCTTATCGTTACAAACAAATATACGATTGAGAAACCCAGACAGTTTAGAGAAAGCTATGAGCTTCGTTATCGAAGAAGAGAATTTTCTATATTCATTACAACGTGGAAATAATTTAAACTCACAAAATTCTTTTAGACCATCATCGAGACATAATCCTACGAGAAACAGTAATCCTAATCGAACTTTTATTCCTAGAAATAATTTTTAACAAAATCGCTCTAATATGAGATTTCCACCTTACCAATATCAAACCATCAGACCGCAATACCAAAATAATAATTTTTATCCCAACAATACTTTAAACCACACCAAAATCACTTCCGAAATTTCAATAATTATAATTCTAATTTCAACCCAAGAAATTTCTACAATAATAATTCTAATTTCCGACCATGGAACTTCCATACTAATAACCCTAATTTTCAACAAAGAAATGGCAATAGTAAACGCCAAAATCAAAATCAATACCAGCCAGAACCGATGGATACAAATTCACGAAATACTTCTTTAAGATCTAGACCACATTTTACCTCCACCCAATTATTTAATCAACAAATTAATAACGATCAAATACAATTCAAAAACCCCTTTGAAAATAATATTCCCACTGATTACGTACACCCAACTCAAAGTTCATTACCGCCTTACGATAACAATTATGAAACTCAATCCAGTCCTTATCGCAATCCAAACGAGACAAACGAAAGATAATATCACAATCTCACTCAAAATGTTGAAAACACAAATTTTTGCATGCGCCAAGAAAATTACAATCCGACATAATATATTTAAATACAACGATAGCAGATTTACCACATATTATTATTCCTGAACTCAATGCCAGATTTTTATTAGATACAGGGTCTTCCAAAAGTTTGATATCTCCACAGTTAGCGCATAAATTTTATAAAAATTTTATTTCTTACGAAAATTTTAATATACAAACGGCTCACGGAATTTCTATGCACAATGAAATAATTAATATTCCAGCTTTTAACATTTTTAAAGTAAATCAATATAATAAGTGTTATGTTTTTAAATTTAGCGAAAATTTCGATGGATTAATTGGTATAGATTTATTACAAAAATTAAAAGCTTCAATTAATGTCAACGCGCGACAAATGAAAACGCCTTATGTAACGATACCCATAATTTTTGAACTTAGTAAAAAGAATATATTATATCCCAAATCAACTTTTAATCATACCATAATTATTCCCCCTAGAACTAAGCAAATAGTCAAAATACCAGTAAAATTAAATGTAGGATTAGGTATATTAGAATATAAGAATTTCGGTAAAGGAATCGAAATGCCTAAAGCAGTAGTTAACGTAAAAAATAATTTTGCTATAACCACTATTACGAATATAAGCGAATATAAGACAACGTTAAGTATTACTGAACCTTTTGATATAGAACCATTAGATATAGTAAATATTAATTTTATAAGAAAGATGGAAACTGATGAAGAAACGTCTATTAATGATGATAACATGTTAAAGAGGAATTTAAAAAATATAAGGATAAATCATTGTAACAAAGAAGAAAGAGAATTACTAAAAAAGCTTTGTTTCCAATATAGAGACATATTTTATTGCGACAAAATACCTTTAAGTTTTACTAATAGTATTAAACATAAAATTAAACTCACTGATAATTCTGCAATATATACAAAATCATATCGTTTCCCGGAAGATCACCGAGAAGAAGTTAAATCCCAAATAAATAAGATGTTAGCAGAAGGTATAATAGAAGATAGCAATTCCCCATTTTCGAGTCCCATTTGAGTGGTCTCGAAAAAACAAGACGCTACAGGAAAAAGAAAATGGCGTCTAGTAATAGGTTATAGAAAGTTAAACGAGAGAACCGTAGATGATAAATACCCGTTACCAAACATAACAGAAATTTTAGATAAATTAGGGAAAGCAAATTACTTTTCGACACTAGATCTTGCAAGTGGCTTCCACCAAATAGAAGTAGACCCACAAGATGTTGAAAAAACAGCCTTTAGTACACCACAAGGTCACTTTCAATTTAAAAGAATGCCTTTCGGTTTGAAAAATGGACCCTCGACTTTTCAGAGAGCTATTGATAATATTTTAAGAGGATTAACAGACGAAACATGTATAGTATATTTAGATGATATTTTAATTTATAGTACATCTTTACAAGAGCACCTTGAAAAGTTAAAAATAGTTTTCGAAAGACTCAGAAAGAGTAACTTAAAAGTACAATTAGACAAGTCAGAATTTTTACAAAAAACAGTTATGTATTTAGGACATGTAATTACCCCTCAAGGCGTTAAACCAAACCCTGATAAAATCTCCGCCATAAAAAGATTTCCCATTCCAAAAACCCAAACTGAAATAAAAAGCTTTTTAGGATTACTAGGTTACTATAGACGATTTATAAAAGATTTTGCAAAAATTACTAAACCGATGACCAAATGTTTGAAAAAAGGTTCTAAAGTAAACCACGATAAAGATTTTATTGATTGTTTTGAAACTTTTAAACAAATCTTAACAAACGACCCCATTCTACAATATCCGAATTTTTCCCAACCATTTATTTTAACGACAGATGCTAGCAATTTTGCAATTGGAGCTGTATTATCACAAGGAAATGTTCCAAATGATCGACACATTGCATACGCCTCGAGAACTCTAAATAAATCAAAGACAAATTATTCAACTATAGAAAAGGAGCTATTAGCAATTGTATGGGCCTGTAAACATTTTAGACCATACCTTTACGGAAGAAAATTTTATATTTACACGGATCACAAACCATTATCTTGGCTTTTCAGTGTAAAGGAGCCAAACTCAAAATTAATACGATGGCGTCTAAAACTAGAAGAATACGATTACAAAATTATGTATAAAAAAGGAAAACACAACACAAACGCAGACTGTTTATCTCGCATTACAATTAACGCATTAGAAGATGAATCAATAGTAAATAATCCTGGAGATGTAGACGAAGATATTTTAAAATACCTCCAAAATTTTGCAGAGAATCCATTAGACCTACAACCTTCAACAAGTAATAATAACGACTCAAGACAAATTAACATTATTTCTGATATAAGAATACCTCCAGACAAAATAGATACACCAGACGAAACCTCAGATGAATCTACACAACATTCAACCGCAAATGAAACAACAAATCAAGGAATACCCATTTTAGACGAAATAATAAATAACAAAGTTCACCAAATTTTAGTGTACCCAAACGTTGACCCAAAAACCGATATAACTCATGAAACTTATCAAAACCATAAAATAATTAAAGTCAAAATTCCTGAAACTGATAATGAAAAATATATTTTTGAATTTCTTATGGCATACACAGATCTTAATAATACATTTTATTTATATTTCAGTAAAGACAACCTGTATAATAATTTTAATAAGTATTACCTAAAACATTTTTCTGAAAATGGTCCGAAACTAATTAAATGCACTAGATTAATTAATACAGTAGCAAACGAAGAACAACAAATCATTTTATTAAAAAATTACCACGAAGGAAAAACTAACCATAGAGGAATTAATGAAACTTTCGAAAAATTACGTCAAAATTATTATTGGAAAAATATGAAGACATCTATTACTAATTACATTAACGAATGTTCTATTTGCCAGAAAAATAAATACGGTAGACACACCCCCTATGTCCCGCTAATGCTTACGGAAACCGCCAGCAAACCTTTTCAAGTTGTTCATATAGATATTTTTACATATGACGGTAACAAATATTTGACTATGACGGACGCATTTACTAAATTTGCCCAAGCTTATTCTATTCCAGGTAAAAACGCGATTCATATTGCGAAATCCTTAATAAAATACTTCACTTCTTTCGGCATTCCCCAATTAATAATAGCAGACAAAGGTAGAGAATTTAATAACGAAGTAATAAAAGATTTATTAGCATAGCAATACACAAAATCAAAGTTCACTTTACTACTCCTGGCCACCATGAATCAAATTCAATAGCTGAACGAATACACTCTACTTTAATCGAACATTTAAGACTTCTAAAACAGACATATCCTAACGAAGATGACTTAATGGACTATGCTCTTATAGCTTACAATAATTCTATTCATAGTTCCACAAAATTTACCCCATTTGAGTTGACTTTCGGACATACAGACTCTAGAAACCCCAACGAACTATTTCTTTCTCAAAATTTTTATTCCGAATATATAAATAATCATAAAGACAAATTAAAACACGTTTACCAAAAAGTACATTAAACTCTAACAGAAAATAAAACTAAAGTAATTAATAAAAGAAACGATCAAGGAGAGATAAATTCTGAATTCAAAATTGGACAAGTAGTTTATAAAGTTAATACCCAAAAACGTAACAAAAAACATCAACCATACTTAGGTCCCTACCAAATAACTAAAATTCTTGACAGAAACCGAGTAGAACTTGTACGACAAAGACTTAAATATAAAAAAGACATTAACCAGACAGAAATTATACATATCAAAGAATTAAAGAAACCTCCCGTTGCAGGTTCATCCTCTGGACAACAAACGATGCAAAACGTTACGACGACGCTATATCAACTCTAACAAATAATCAAAATAATATTAAAACTATAGTTAAAAATCAAATCACCTTATTAAGATCTTCAATACAGAAATTTGAAAATAATACAAAAATCTTAGCCCATAACCAGTTAATTTTAAGCTCACGAATAACAGAAGTTCAAAACTTAATTAAAGATATAAAGATAGAAAAAGTTGAGACATTTCATTATTTTGCACTAGAAAGACTTGTATCGCAATTTTACACTAGTTTCCAAATTATTTATGACCTATTAGAAAAAATCGAAGTTGCTATCAGCTTTTCAAAACTAAATACCTTTCATAATTCAATAGCCGACCCACATGAACTATTTCTCGAAATTTTTAAACGTTAGTAAACTTCTTAAAAATAACAAACTCCCTTTTGAATTATCTTTGCAAAATATTTTGTTGTTCGAAAAAATATGTACAAAAAATTTTTGTACATACTTGAATTGCCTATTGTTGAGATCAATGACTATGATTATTATCATCTTTATTCCTTTCCGACCAGATACCAAACTCATTTTAGAACAATTATTCCAAAATCCAAGTTCCTACTTTCCAATCGATACCAATATGCACTTGCCAACGTTCAATGCCAAAAATTGGTAGAAGAAGAATATTTATGCCACGATGTCCAGTCAATTGAAGTAACACCAACAGCCCCTTGCGAAGTTCAACTCATACAGTACTCAAAGTTTGTAAATCAATGTCAATCAGTGCCAACAGAAATTAATCAGTTTCGTTTGAACCTTCGAAGAGAGAAGTCAAACAACAATAACCGGCTTACCGATTTGTTATTAATTAGTGGTCAAGTTTTTGTTTTTTCGTGTTGCTAAATTTATCAAAACAATTTAAATAAGTTAGATTTTAAAAACTTCGCCCCCGCCATGGGGAGCGTAAAAAATAAGACGCCAGATGGTGATAGTGGAGTTATTTGTAAAAGTGATAGTTTTTCCAATATGGAAAGTACTGCTGCCGTCATGGAAACGGGAACAATAGGTGCTAAGGAGGACGAACCAAAACTATTTGACTCGATAAATCCAGATAAGTACTTGTTAAATAATTATTGCGTATATGTTGAAAAAACTAATCAGCAAAGTTTGGGTCGTTTGCATCCTATGTTTGTAGGACATATTTTACACAAAAACCTAAAAGTACAAAACATTCAGGAAATTAAGGGAATAGGTAGAAATCGCGTTAAAGTAATATTAAATTCAATAGCAGAAGCTAATAAGTTGGTCACAAATAAAAATTTAAAAGAATTAAACTTAAAAGCTTTCATACCTAATCACCTTTTAGAGGTCAAGGGTCTGATCCGAGACGTTGACACAAGTTACGACGTTGAATATTTAAAACAAAACATAAATTCAAACTCAAGGGTTCTAGACATCAGACGAATGCACAGGAAAATTGAAAAAGATGGTAAAGCTGAGTATGTACCTAAGAAGACCATTGTAGTCAGCTTTGAAGGAAACATATTACCCAGCCATATATCCGTTAATTTTGTTTATTTTAATGTGGAAAAGTTTATAGGCAGGGTCACACAATGCTATAGATGTTTGAGATTCGGACACATATCAAAACAGTGCAAAATCAGCCAAGAACATTGTATTTTATGTGGATCTGTCAAAACCGAAGAACATAACTGTTCTGAATTTAATAAATCATGTATACATTGCAAGAGTACACAGCATACATCGATTTCCAAACTATGCCCAATTTACGAGGAACAGAAACGTATTAAAAATTTGATAATAGAACAGAAAGTATCCTTTTTAGAAGCCAAAAAGCTTTTTCAATCTTCATATTCAGAAATAACAACGAACAATCGCTTTTCTGCCTTAACAAACTACGAGGCAGATTTCCCGAAACTACCTCAAAGTTCTGGTAATAAACATGCTTTCCAGCAGCCACAACCTACAAATTCTCAACGTTCGGATAGTAGCAGACCTATGGCACTAACCCATAACAACAAAAAACGTAAAGCCACTACTTCTCCCTCATCCCCAAACTTACAGAACCCTCCCATGTTTAACTTCCGTTTTGGACCATCACATCCTCTTCCCCAGTATCCAAAGCAATCTACCTTTCAACCCACAGAAGGTGATAATAAAGATATTGCTCAGGCAGTGACGGAGTGTGTCATTAATTTTTTAAAAAATATTCACACACTTGAGGATTTAAAATCTGTAGATAATGAGAGCATAAATCAAAAAATATTTTCAGTATTGGAGGGTACTAAAACATTGAAATAAAATTCTTAGCATATATCAAAATCAAAATTATTTATCTAAATTATGTAATTCAAATGGAACTTTTTTCTGGCAGTATTTCTTATTTAAACATTAATCCAAGATCAAAATGCACTATTAAAAAAACAAATATGAATGTTTTCACTTATTTTATTATACAACTTTTTACTTATTCGTTAGAATCAGATGTTGGAGGACATCTTCAGTAAATAAGGTTTTCCAAGGACAAACAACTCTGAGAATTTTACAATGGAACGGAAGGTCCGTTGCATCCAATAAAAATAGTTTAGTTCATTTTTTAACATCTGAAAACATTGATATAGCGTTGTTAAGTGAAACATGGTTCAAACCAAATCAAAACTATATATTTAAAGGTTATAATATAATCCGCCAGGATAGATACGATGGATATGCCGGTGTAGCAATTTTGATTAAAACTTCTATCTCATTCTGTCAAGTGAATATTACTAAAAATTTCAATGATAAAATTTTAGTTTGTGGCATCTCCGTTAAATTTAACAATTTAGAATTAAGTTTCTTGTCTGTGTATAGGCCTCCTAAAGTCCATACTTCTAAAGATGATTGGAAAAATATCTTCTCTCAAGTTACATCACCTTGATTTATGGGGCTCACTGCACAATGATGCTGCAGGTCATCAAATCGTCAGCAGTGTCGAGGACCTAGATCTTATTATTTTGAATAATGGGGAACCCACATATCTTTCCAAATATGGTACTCAGAAATCTATGATTGACATTTCTCTCTGTACAGCTAATCTAGCCAGTAAAGTTTCCTGGTCCGTATCTTCAGATACCTTGGGGTCAAATCATTTTGCTATAACCATGAACCTTTCCACAACTAACACATCACATGAAACATTTTATCCAAAAAGCAAATGGAATATCAATAAAGCCAATTGGTCACTTTATACATCCTTAATAGAAAACATGTTTGTCAACTATAGTATCTCTTTAAACACTTACGAAAATTATAATTTTCTTATTAATTGTATTAATGAATCTGCTTCAAAATCTATCCCTCAATATAAAATTCTTAAACTCAAAAATCGTCCCCCACCACCATGGTGGGACCCTGAATGTGATATTATAATTAATGAAAGAAAAAAGCCTTTAAAAGCTTACAAACTTTCATCGAGTTTTCATAACTACTTAAAATGTCAGGAAGTTACTGCTCGAACAAAAAAGCAGTTGAAGCAAAAAGCTAAATCCAGTTGGATCAAATGGTGCTCCAATTTAAACAAAAATACCTCTGCTAAGCAAATATGGTCACAGGCCAACAAAATGAGTCGAAAACCGCAGAATAGTATAAAACCTTTCAGCAATGAAGTTTTAGATGACTTCTTTAATAAAGTTTCTCCTCCCTGGGTTCAATATTTCTCTAACCAATCCGAACAAAGTCACCAATCCAATCACTTTTTGTTGAAACCTTTCACTAAATCTGAATTAGATTTTGCTCTCAAAAATTGCAATAATACCTCCCCAGGGATTGATCAAATCAAATACCCTATGTTAATCAACCTACTAAGAGCCGCTAAAGATCTGCTGTTACAGGTATTTAATGACATCATTAAAAATAACATCGTTATTGATTCATTTAAAAACGCCATTGTGGTTCCTATCCTAAAGTCTGGTAAAGATCCAAATATTGCAAATTCATACAGACCAATATCGTTACTTTCCTGTGTTTTTAAAACTCTAGAGAGACTCATAAAATTTAAACTGGATTGGTGGTTACAAAAAAATAATTTGCTACCAGAAAATCAGTTTGGTTATAAAAGAAGCTTTGGAACACTAGATGCTCTAACAACCATTGTGGTAGATGTACAAAATACCTTAACCAGAAACAACTATTTAACAGGACTATTCTTGGATATTGAGGGAGCATAAAATCAGTTTGCTTGTCAACTTTAAGAAATAAAATGGTTAATTTATTTCATATGCCAATCGCATTCGTGGATACAATAATTGGATTTTACACAAAGAGGATCATCTATGTAAGAGATCATAATAACAAGCTAATCGGACCGCGATAAAATTATCAAGGTATACCACAAGGCTCAGTTTTATCTCCAATCTTATTCAATATATACAGCTCTGACATACATAACATCCAAATAAATAACAGTTCATTCAAAATCGTACAGTATGCCGACGATTTCTGCATCTATACAGAAAACAAAAAATATGAAACCTGTATACAAAGCCTTAGCAAAGTATGTGAATCCCTTTTTTCATGGTTCTTAGAGAATGGTCTCAATTTATCTATAGAAAAATCAGTAGTATCTATCTTCACAAGACACAACATTCCTACAAATGAAAATATCATTCTGAACGATCAATGTTTTAAGCTTCAAAATCATGTCAAATATCTAGGCCTTATTTTGGATAAGAAGTTAACTTGGAGACAACACATAGAGTACATGCTTGATAGATGTAACAAAGGCAGCAATTTCCTCAGAATGACAACTAAAACGTGGTGGGGTTGCGATGTAGAAACATCCTTGTTGTTTTATCGCGCATATATACGATCTATTCTAGATTACGGTGCTATTCTTTATGGTTCCGCCTCTAAGAACCTTTTAAGAAAAATCGACACGTTTCAAAATTCTATTATGAGGATATGTTTGGGTGCTATGAGATCAACCCCTATACAACCCTTATATGTTAAAGCCGCTGAGCTACCCCTGGAAAATAGAAGAAATTTTTTAAGTGAAAAAAGCCTTCTTAAAATTCTATTAACTAACTCCCAGTTATTTTCAAGCGTCCGTCAACTTAACGAGTCAGATCTTACAAACAAATATTGGGAGAAAAAACCTTCCCCGCCTTTATGCATGGCATTACAGAATAATCCTATTTTTTTTAAGAAATTGGACACGGTTAACAGAAGCTTAGACTACTATTCTTTATTCCACAGAACTCAGGTTATAATACCCACTTATAGTGAGAACACCATTATGAGTAGCAATCTTCTAATATCTCTATTGCAGGATTATAGGGAAGCCACAGTAATATACACGGACGCATCAAAAACAACAGAAGGGACGGGATGCGCATACTTTTTACCTGCTACAAACGTAGATTTCAAGTATAAACTACCATATGAATTTTCAATCTTTTCAGCGGAACCAATAGCTATACTTGAAGCTCTAAAATATGTTAAAAACACCTGTAATAGACATATCTTAATTCTGTCAGATTGCCTTTCAGTTTTGCAGAGCATAAAAAACATTGAATTACCCTCAACATTTACCCTACATATTTGAAATAAAAGACCGATTGTATCATTTATCATCGACTGGAGTCAACATAAAATTTATTTGGGTCAAAGCACATATTGGTCTCAAACACAATGAATATGTAGATCACTTGGCTAAAATGAGTGTAACAACTGGCTCTACGTTGAAATATATGCTTAACACATCAGATGTTACTACGATTTTCAAAAAAAATCAGCAACTTAGATGGAAAGAGCAATGGAAACATTACTGTTCTACAAACTCTAAAAGGTATACCTCTTTACAACCAACTCTACCTCAAACAACCTGGTTTCAAAATTTCAAAGCTCCTCGTAAATATATTACTACTATAAATCGAATACGCTTTGGACATGCATGCTACCCATGCCATTTATTTAAAATTAAAGTCATCGATGATGATAGTTGCAAACATTGCGGCAAGCTAGGTGACCTCGATCACATCTTCTTTGAATGTCCTAAATTTATTCAGCATTCAAACTCCCTGTATACAAAATTAACTAAATGCAATACATACGCTCCATATAATATACAGTCTTTGTTAGCCATAGGTTCTGTAACAATATATAATTTAATTATAGAATTTTTGTCAGACACATGCATAGCTTTATAAATCTGGTACTCGTTCATGAAAATTTTCATGAGCGTGTATAGGATTAGACTTGTACCCTTTGTTTATCCTATATGTAACAATACCTTATCCGTGGTCCAGTATTGTTTGTCTGTTAAAATAAATGTCTTGACGGACCCCTACACGAGAAGCGAGTGTCCTTGTATTTTCCTTCGACGTGTTCTTCTATTAATTATTCGTCTATTTCGTTTTAGGGATATCGCTGTGCATTTGTCTGAGAGAAATAATCTGTACTTATCTGTCTATACTTTTTTAAGGAATATATTATAACCTTTCGAGACTGGCTGAATGACGAAAGACAATGCCACAAAAAAAAAAAAAAAAAAAAAAAAAAAAAAAAAAAAAAAATTAATAATATAAAAATTCAAAAACTAGAACACAATAAGTGGATCGTAATAAAGCTAAACAAAGTGATCAGTATTCAAAAATGCGATAAGAATTCGGACAATATTCCATTAAACGGTAGTTACTTAATCGAACTCAATAGTGCGTGCGAAATATATATAGTTCCTGTTCATTTTCAACATGTCAGTTTTTATACCATAATTTTATATGTCTTAGCAATCATTTTCCTTGTCTACACCATTTGGCGAATATACACAAAAAGGACAAATCCAGAATCACCAAAAGAATCCACAGTACGAGAAAAAAAGGTACCAGATAATTTTTCATTTCTTCGAACTATGCCACCCCATAGTTCTCATCTAGCCTCGGAGGAGTTAAGAAACCAGAACTGCTAATTCAACTATAATAAAAGGACAGCGTCAGCATGCCACACCTCGGCGTCACCAAGCTTATAAATTTACTTTTGCATTGTATAGCGTCACTCTTATTTTGCATTTTACTGTAGTAAGTAGTCCCTTGTAAATAAAGTTATTTTTTAAAAATATTGTTCTTGGACTTAGAAACATCATTATATATATATATATATATATATATATATATATATATATATATATATATATATATATATATATTGAGATGATTGGTGTTTAAAGAAAATAATTTATAAGTTACACACTAGATAATGTTAGATATAAAAAATATTTGGTTATTTTAATAAGTTATATACTAGAGAATTTTATCAAAATTATTTATATGAGGGTATTCTTAAGAAATTAGCATATAATAAGTGTAAAAATGACCTTCACAATGACCTTCGAATTATAACAAATCTATATTATAAACAGCAGCCACACGTACGCATTAATGAACACACATCAGAAGAGTTCGAAGTTAAAAGAGGAGTGCGACAGGGGTGTGTACTGTCACCACTACTATTCAATGCATACTCTGAAGAAATTATGAAAAGAGCTCTTGAGGGAGAAACAGCAGGAATCAAGGTCAATGGAACACCAATTAACAACATTAGGTATGCGGACGATACTATCATAATAACAGACAACCTCCGAGACCTCCAAAAGCTAATGAAAGAGGTAGTCGAGTATGGAGAGGAATATTGATTATCAATAAACACCAAGAAAACCAAATTTATGAGGATATCAAAAACCCAAAATAATGGTGAAAGCCTGAAAATTAACGGTAGTGATTTAGAACAAGTTGAAAACTACCACTATCTTGGCACAATAATTAATCACACAAACGATAACTCCAAATAAATCAAAGTTCGAATAGAGAAAGCACGTACAAACTTCAATAAAATGAGAAAGGTACTTTGTGCAAGAGAACTAAAATTGGACTTGAGAGTTAGGCTGGCAAGGTGCTATATTTTCTCGACTCTGCTTTATGGGATAGAAGCATGGACACTTAACGCGTCGACTGCTAAAAAGTTGGAAGCATTTGAAATGTGGGTGTATAGAAGAATCCTGAAGATATCATGGACCGAGCATGTAACAAACAACGAAGTCATGAGAAGAATCAACAAAAGAATGGAAGTATTGGAAACCATCAAGACACGAAAGCTACAATACCTGGGGCATGTTATGCATAATGAGAGGTACAACCTACTTCAATTGATTATACAAGGGAAAATCCAGGGCAAGAGAAGTGTAGGAAGAAGAAGAATCTCATGGTTGCGTAATTTAAGGGAATGGTACGGATGCACATCAATTGAACTATTCAGAGCAGCAGCATCTAAGATCAGAATAGCCATGATGATTGCCAACCTCCGTCGCGGAGATGGCACGTGAAGAAGAAGAAGTGTAAAAAGTTTTATTTTAATAATTATAATATTGTAAATATATTTAAGTGAGCCATGTGATTAGGCAACCAAATATACCTACTCGGAATAAATGACAGATAAAGAAATTAATAATTTGCGAATGTGAAATAGGGTTATGTGTTAGTTTAAAATGTTTAGTTTATATATAGTTACTGATTTAAGTTTATATTCTGATCTGAAAAGCCTAAATGTCGATAAAATTCTCGATAGAAAAGTAAGGAATTCTCTAGATCACGGAAAATAGCCTGTTTGCGAAATAGACTATTCCAGAAAATTCAGATATGTAGGAAATGGAACAAATCGAATAGGATTTCTTGCCAGATGGTTCTGGAAGATTGAAAAGGTATAAATACTCGGTGATTTGGATTCAAAATGGCCAGTCAGTTAGTAAGAAAGTGAGTTACAGTTATGAAATCAGTATAAAGTCAGTCGGTCCTATTTTCAAGATAGTTCAAGATAGAATACAGTCAATCAGTTGGTGAAATGTTCAATATAGTGAGTTCAATGAAGATTAAGAAACAGAATAAAGAAAATATTATTGAAGATTAAAAATTATGTTATGTATAAATGGTGATTGGATAATGGAAGGAAGTATTAATTGAAAATTAAAATTATATAATATATTTGGTGATTGGATATTGGTATATTGAAAAGAAGAATAAATATAAATGCTGTTAAGAAGAAAAATATTTTAAATTGGTGGAAGCTGATAATTGGAAAAAGTAATTTCACAAAAACAAAGATAACCGAGGCTGAGAACGAAGACGTTAAGTGGTGATTGAAATCTTTATTTTGGAGAACATTTTCATTTAGGCATTCAGTGAAAGAAAGGTACAAAATTTTGTTAATATAATTTAGTTAGTGTCATAAGAATTTCAATTTTAAAGATAGTTTGTTTAAAATTTACATTATCTATATAATTTAATTAGTTTCATAAGAATTTTAATTTAAAGATAGTTTATTTTAAATTTTACATTGGTTATGTTAGATATATATGTGTGTTTCATAATAGATGTAATAAAGATAATTTCAAAAAGTGCTTACAAACTAATTCTTTGAGTACCGCGATAAAAACCCTATATATATATATATATATATATATATATATATATATATATATATATATATATATATATATATATATATATCCATACTAAATAAGGGAGGCTGCACCGTAATTGGAAACGGTTGATAAAGCTGCACATGATGATGA
Source organism: Diabrotica undecimpunctata (assembly GCF_040954645.1). NCBI lineage: Eukaryota > Metazoa > Arthropoda > Insecta > Coleoptera > Chrysomelidae > Diabrotica > Diabrotica undecimpunctata. The sequence continues at coordinate 79,878,877 of NC_092805.1, forward strand.
TGATGATGATGATATATATATATATATATATATATATATATATATATATATATATATATATATATATATATATATATATAAATATATATTATTAAAAAATACTCATTGCTCATCATGCACAAATAATACATCATCACAATATATATATATATATATATATATATATATATATATATATATATATATATATATATATATATATGTAAAGTGTTTCCTTTACGGACACACCGTAAAGTATGGAATAAATTCGATATTTCCTAAATGAAAAGCCTTTTTAAAAAATCTAAAGCACGTCGATTTTTAAATTTAATGTTCTACATTCTACAATACAATTTTACTATACAAGGTGATACACATTACAGTGATGACGTCATTGTCTCTTTTTTTAAATGTCCCACCCTGTATTTTGGTTGTAGAGTTTTGGTCAAGTACTTGGATAATGGTTGTGTAGGGCAGTTGTATGCACTGAAAATGGGACGTAGACGAAAATCGTGTTTGGGAATTTTGGGTAGGTCATATATTCGAGGTGTTCTAAAATATTTTTACGAGGAAATAAAGATTGTTTTATGTCAACAGGAAGGGAAGATTTGCTGGTAATGGCTTTCGTTGTTTACTATAGATAGGTTATTGGGTTGTTAGTAATTGGTCTGTAGTCTGGAGTATCAATGAGATTTAAGAGTTTATTATATAAAAAGAAGTCGGTGGCATTGCCTTAATCGGCGAGAAGAATGACTAGATTTGGATTTGACTGAAGTTCTTTTAGGGCTTTTTCTCAGATTGGCTAATGTTCGGAGTAGGAGGTTTTGAGTGTCTAGTAATGTCTTGTCTAGTTATTACTTCAGCATCTTCGGACGGTAAACTGCATAGGGCTTCTTTAGTTTGAGAGATAATTGTCTCAATTGAAATTGAGACAATCATTGGGACTTGGGTAACAGAGTAATTAAAACTTTTGCTAAAGCTTGAGTGGCAGTGGTCTAAATAGGGCTATCAGAGATGTTATGAACCACTGTAGTGGGTTTCAACGTTGTGATTTTTGGTATTTGTTTGGCAATTAGATGCGTTAATTTGCTCTTCTGAGTTTCAGTCACAAATTCGAAAGTGTTTAGGGCTGTCTGTGTCTTGATACGGTCTAAACTATCTCATAATATATTATGTACATTGAAAGAATGAATAGATGACAAGATAATAAAAATATTGATTTTTTACAAATCCTTGGTCAAAAATTATTTTCATTTTATCAAATTTCTTAAAAATTACTCTATCTCACGGTCTGAAATTTCAGCAAGTTTCGATATTGTTTTACTCTTTACAAACATTGCTATAGACGAAACTTTAAACATTTTAAAAACTAAATACAGTATTCAGCAAGTCCAAATATCTATCATTAAACATCGTATCTCCAACACTTATTTCATCTTCCAAAATCAATTCTACAGACAAATAAATAGGGCCGCAATTATGCCCAAATGGCCCCAAAGCGTAGGAAGGCATCAAATCTCGTTGCTTCGTAATCTTCGTGAATGATTTGAATGCAGTTTAATTGAACTATTCATTTGCATAACCAATAAAATTCTAATTGCCAGAATGATTTTCAATCTCCGATAGGAGCGAAACTTAAAGAAGAAGATAACCTTCGTATGCAAGGCCTTTTTAAAATGCCTGAATTGAAGTACTGTTGTGTATATTTCTTAAAACGACCCTAAAGGATTTCTCTTTAAGGAGTACAAAAGTATGGAACACTATCTTATTTTGTTCAAACGCTTTCTTTGTAATCCTCACTTGTTGTTACTTAAATTTTCAGTTTGTCTTCTTGTAAGAGTTTATATGTAAATTTCCAAGTATACTTATTGATGAATTAAAATAACTCCTTCGCTGTATTTGTTATATTATGTAGTATAAAAGGTTGAATTTTTACGCTGATCTTATTAGGTTTATGTAAAGGTGCTTGCTGCAAGTTTTCCTCTTCATCTACATTACCTAGTGTATATTTGTTGCTTATGGTTGGAGTTGCTTTTGTTGTTTTTTGCCTTGTATTTGTACATGTGTACTTTTATATGGACTGTATATCTTTCATTTAATTTGTGCAATTTGGAATTCATTTTTTCTGTCAGTATTTCATCATCCTCGCTTGTATGTCTATTATCTTCCATTCTTTCTGTAGTTGTGTGTCTTTGTTGTAAGTAAATATTTGGTTTTATTACTAGCTAAGGTTGTTTCATGCTAAGTGGATCGTTTAACATAGGGATGATTTCCTGATTTAGTTGTGTCATTTGTTGAGTATTGAGTTGTTGCGGATACATCATAATAATTGTTAGTGCTGAGGTGTTCGCCGTCAGATGTAAGGAATGATGCAATTATTAATTATTGTTAACGGACATTATCGGACATAATTTTATTTTAAGTAGAGGCGCTGATTTTGCAGCGCTTAATTTGCCTTGACTTAGCCATTTGTTTTATTGATTGATCTCAGTTGATTAGAGGGATGTTAGCGTAAATAATCTCATAAAAATTTTACTTTATTTTGCTTTTGTTTACCCTGATTGCTGATGTCCTATTTACACTAAGAGTTACGTTACCCTACGTATTTTACAATCAGGTACAACAGTAAATTTACGAAATTGTGCTAACGAGTTATTTGTCTACTGTTATATGGAAAATATTGTGCTCTATTTTTGAGTGTTAAGATACTTATAAAATTATTACTTTTGTAGGGTACACTATGATGACTACCATAAAATAGATTTTAACAGCACATGGTCGGTCGAAGATGGATATCCAAAGAACTCTGGACAAGATGTTTACCCAAGAAGAGCTTTACTAGCTGGTGCTGATAATGCTCTGCAGCTATTTATTACGCAAAATATTAACGACACTGACTACCTATGTTTAAGCGAGGCAGAAGGATACAGTGTAAGAAAGAGTTTTAACTAATTTTGTTTTATTTATTTATATTTAAAAATATAATTTAGTTCTCTTATTTCTTTAATTTTTATTTATTATTATTTATTCAATTATTGATATTATTTGTTAATGTATTGATCTTATTAGCGTTCCACTGAAGAAGCTGTGGCAATCAATGGAAAGCACGAATATTAATATAGAATTAATAAAAGCCGTCAAAATGCTATACAATCAACCAATAATAAAGATAAAAGCGGGGACACAAATAACAACAGGATTTATAACATCAAAAGGATTAAAGCAAGGATGTTGCTTGTCTCCCACTTTATTTAAAATATACCTCGAAAGTGCTTTAAAAAGATGGAAACAAAAATGCAGGACAATGGGGATACCGCTCACCAATACTATGGTATATACGCTTAACTTTGCAGACGATCAAGTAATAATGGCTCAAGATTATGACGATTTAAACTATATGGCACGAAAATTAATTGAAGAGTATGATATATGGGGTCTAGAAGTAAATAAAAAGAAAACCGAATACCTGTGCATTGGAGCAGAACAAAAAGATCTCATATTAGACGATAACACTACGATAAAGCACTGCTGTGACTACAAATACCTAGGTATCACTATTTCACAAGATGGAACATTAGACAAAGCCATAAGAGAGAGAAATACGTCAGGGAGAAAATCACAATCCATCACAATGGCCATCACAATGTTAAACGCCATTTTATGGGACCAATCCATCAGCAAAGAAAATAAAAAGAGGATATATGAGACTATAGTAAAAAGTATCACTTTATACAGCTGTGAGGTATGGCCACTGAAAGAGAGAACACTGTCAACGCTGAAAGCGACGGAAATGGATTTTTGGAGAAGAGCCGCAGGAAGATCTAGAAGAGAAAGGATTACCAACGAACGCATTAGAGAAATAATGGGAATCAAACGAACAATCATAGATGACCTAACAACAAAACAACTTATCTGGTTCGGACACTTACAAAGAATGGACGAACAACGAATGCCAAAAGAAATACTAAAGTGGCAACCAGAAGGAAAGAGAAAACGAGGTAGACCGAGAAAAAGTTGGAGCGAAGGAATAAATAAAGAACTGAGAGAGAGGGCCATAGAAGAAGATCTATGGAACAACCGGTCTAAGTGGCGATTGGAAGTCGAAAAACGGCGGAGAACGTTATAAACCGACAAGTAGTAGTAGTATTGATCTTATTTTAAATTCAATTAATTTTTGCTTTATCCCATACATGTTCAATAGGATTTAAATCCCGAGCACTGGGTGGCCACTGCAAAACATTAACGCCAGCTCCTTGGAGAAAGTCCATAGTTTGACGAGCATTATGGGGACGCTTGTTGTCTTGCTCGACAACGGCAACGGTAGTTTGCCGTCGAGATAAGGCAGTAAAGTGGTTTGTAAGATCTCATCAACATAACGCGCAGCTGTCATATTGCCTCGAATAAACACAAGTGGTGATCGGCTACCATAGGCAATAGCCCCCCAAACCATTACTCCAACTGACCTGTGTATATGTCCCTCAACAGCAAACCCGATATCTCGTCGCTCTCCACGGCGGCGTCTTACCATCCTACGACCATCATGCATTCCTAAACAGAATCTTGATTCATCGCTGAATGCTACATTACGCCATTCTGCCACGCAATACTGCTATTCTCTGCACCAATTCAAACGTTGATGACAGTGATCCGCAGTCACAGGAAGCACTAGCCGTGGGCGGAATAAAACCAGTTTAGAGGCTCGAATGCAACGATATAGTGTACGCATACTAACAGGTCTACCTACTACTCCAAACCATTTTTCAGTAATTTAACGCGTAGTAGCAAAGCGGTCACGCAGAGTAAGTAATCTAAAGCGCCTATCTTGACGCTCTGTGGTACGCCTCGGTTAACTAATAGGTCTTCTTCGTGTTCCTCTACCTTCGTTTGTCCACACAGATAGACACGCATAACCGTCATTGCCGTACAATTAATGCGACGGCCTATTTCGCGATACGACAAACCCATATCTCTATACGCAATAATTCTGCCCCTGTCAAAATCGCTTACATGGTGGTAATTTTGATGTCTTCGAACTCGAGGCATTTTCTTACACTGAATACAATTAGACTGAGGAATAATAACTAAAAATGTCTATACAAATCGGTTTTTACAAATCGTTATCTTCACAAAAAAATTTAAAGGTAAAACTTTATTTTTACAAAAAGTAGAAAAGATAAAACATTGATATTGTTATCATAGCATGTTTTAAATGTTGTCATTCTGTTGCCAAAAAATTAAGTTCAAGAATTTATTCCTTCTAGGTGTAACACTTCTAATTGTCATTGAGTATATATATATATATATATATATATATATATATATATATATATATATATATATATATATATATTGAATAACTCGAATAAAGTAGGAAGCTATCATTCTCTTTTGCCTTTCATTCAGTCAATTTGGATAATACGCAAAATATCTGGGTAAAACTAGTTTAAACCAATTTGTGGGTTTACCAGTAATATATACAATAATAGGTCAAGAACCAAAAGAATAAACTTCAAAGGCAATACATCTTCTAAATCAAATGTGTACTCAATATAATTTTACAGTTATGTAAGTGTGGCATAGGCTTATGAATTCGATGAATACGCACGAGAAGAAAACACGAGCAACAAAGATATCATTTCTAAACAATGAAGACATGTGAAAACATGTCAAAACTTGTGAAGACGGAACAGCATAAGCCTAATCACCGTCACGAAGAAGACTAAGAGGAAACTTTAAGCACATTAACAATCGTTTCGTTTTATGGTGTGATAGATACGCACATGAATTAATAAGTTGGTTGCTTGGTTAGCTTGCAAAATATTTCCACGACTAAATACAAATTTCAAAGCAAACGTCTGTGAAATTTACTTGATCTAATAGTTTAAATTTCTGTTGTTGAATTGGATAAGATTACTAAAATAATTAATTACGTTATTGTCGGTACGTTTTAAATTTAACAGTTTGTTGATACAGGGTGTCCAGAAACTCTCCTAACAAACGAAGATCGAAGATTTCTCAGATAATTATAAGACAATTTAACCCAATTCACCTAGTTCGAAAATGTTCTTAAGGGAGCTAGAGCTCTTTGAAGATGGCTACTTGCAATTAGTAAATACCTCCAGAATCCTGCAGGAGTTCAAAATCTGCCACAGGAAATATCTTACACAACAAAAATTTATATCCTTTTTATTTACAAACAAACAAGCACTGCTACAAGGAGATTTTCCTGCTCCCGAAGAAGTCGATATATGGTTTAAAAATCAAAAAAAAAGATTTTTTTCAGATACATTTTTTTGCGACGAAGCTATATTCACAAAAAATGGAATTTTTAATGTACATATTGCACATTATTATTCGTACGTTGGTGACAATCGTGACAATCCACGTTGTTTAAGAATTTAAGCATTAGCATAGGTTTAGCATAAACGCCTGGATAGTAGTAGTTGACGATTATCTACTTGGACCCGTGGAGTTGCCTGCTCGATATATACTGTAAAACAAGAATCCGAGTCCTGATTCCATGTTAAATATGGAATAACTGTTAGCTTTATCTGGAATCAACTGAACTGGCGTTCAAGCCATTTTAAAGAAAAACAAATTCCATCCACATAAAATACACTTGCGGGCAGTGATTGCTCCACAGTTTTTGTTTAATATCTGTTGCTCAGATGAATGCACGATTTCATAAACGGCACTGCAAATCGTCATAATTGCCGGTATTGATCTGATTTACACTCCACTATTTTCCACGAAGTGCATACACGGCAACCGTAAAAATTAAATGTTGTGGTCTTGTATTTTTGATAATCGACTGGTGGGATCATTTTTTTTGTACCTGTCACTTTGACTGGCGAAATGTAATTACAATTACTGGAAGACACGATTAATTCTGCTTGGATTAATATTATTGAACGTGATTAATAATTTAATGGTCATATGACTTTTAAATAGGACTAACCGTCAATATTTAGACCATTATTTTTTACAGCATTAGATTGTGACAAACAGCAACACCGACTTCATACTATCCCATGACTTGTTTCTAGTTTTTATTTCCGACTTTGATATTAAAGCCACCAATTAAACTTTTGAAGTGACTTTTATGGTTATTTAACGTTTAAGTTATGTTACTGTAGAGTTCCTCTATTCATTCATCAGTGTGAGTAATCGTTGGTTCGTATATTGTGTAATTTGTATATTGTATCCCTTTGATAGTTGTAAGATTAAGCTAGCTACTCTATCTGGTATATTAGTTATTTCTACTACTCTTTATTTCCATTTCCCGCTGATTAGGAATCCAATACCACCTGTTCGGCCACTTAATGTTGCTTGGCAGTAAAATGTGTTTCTTGACGTTAATTCAAATAGTTCGGTATCTGTCCCTGATTCCTATGATGTCCAATTTTATATTTTTAGTTTCTTTTTCCACTTCTAACACTACGGAATCGTGTTGAAATATTGGGGCTATGATCTACGGCTTAAATTGAAGTTAGATTTATTTCCGGGATTCGATATTTCGTTAAGAATTTTTCTCTGCTTTGCATTCTTATTTTGATAAATATTATCTTCATTACTAAATTACAATATTAATTAATAGTAAGACAAAGAACTCAATAAACTTCACTTTTATGTCATGTTCGTCGAAATAACTATGCAAGGCAATGGGAAATGAAAACTTGTTAGTGTGGTAGCAGCGTTAGAAACGAACAAACAAATAAATGCCCAAAATATCTTATATGATACAAATTACATAGTGGCTATAACGGTAACGGTATAACGGTCTATTTCCACGCTACGTTTTGTCGGGTATACAAAACGCACGACAAAATTTACGTTTTGTTTAGTATATACGCACGTGCTTGTTCTTTCACTTTACCTTAGTTTCAATCTATAGTCATGAGTTGTGTTAGGTTTGTTTAGTAAAATTTTTTTAAAGACATTGTTTGATTAATATGAAAAAGTCAAAATAGTCAAGATAATGGCTTCTGAAAAGAAACCAGTATTCCCACGTCTCGTTACTGAAAAAACTAATGACGAAAATGACTCGTGCATTTGTTTGTAAATAGATATCTCAGCCTATTGTCAATTGCTAGAGTTGGTAACATCATACATACTGAAACAAGACGCCCGCATAAAAAAGCAGCACACTTCAACAACAACTCTAACATATCTCATGAGACTCCTCGTCATCATTTAAAGTTTATTGTGGTATCCCTGGTACATCTTGATCATTTAAAAATAGTTTATATATGTCTATTCTGTATACATACTGAAACAAGATGCCTGCATAAGAAAGCAGCACACTTCAACAGCAACTCTAACATATCTCATGAGACTCCTCGTCATCATTTAAAGTTTCTTGTAGTATCCCTGGTACATCTTGATTATTTAAAAATAGTTTATATATATCTATTCTCCAATTCCAGAGATAACTTACGCCTTTACTTTTTTTAACTCTTTTTTATAAACCGATCTTAACTAAATAGTTTATTTGTTTGTAACTATGTCGGTATTTACCATGGTGTCTATTTTTATGTATTTTTTATAATACATGCTACAAATCACCGTGAATCTTGATATTTACAATAGAAAATCAATATTCTGTAGATTTTAATGTTGTACTTAATAACGAATCTACAAATGGGTTTATATAATATTGCAGGTTCAACTGCACACTCCGTATTCCATTCCTCAAATGAAAAAAATGTACTTCAGTGTACCTTTAGATAGTTCAACAACCGCCCAAATTACACCAAATTTGATGACGACGTCAGCGGAAGTGAAGTCTTATAGGATTAAAGACAGGCAATGTTATTTCAGCGATGAAAGATACCTGAAGTATTTCAAAATATATTCTCCAGAAAATTGTAGAATTGAATGTTTGACGAATTATACTATGGATCATTGTGGCTGTGTGAATTTCTACATGCCAAGTAAGTGATAATTCAATCTTAAACTTAAAAACTACATCCAATTATTAACATTATTTATCAGTACACAGTTTATAAAACAGGATATCTCTAAAAAATGTACGATAAATGTTAAAATGATAAAATGACACTCAGTCTTCATATTTTGGTTTTTGTTTCGAGCACACTGGAGTACTTTCTGATAAAAGTTGTTAAATTAAATAACAATAAAAATACGTATAAAATATGTTTGCTTACTTTTATACTTTACAACAACTTTACTTTATTTTTGGTCAACTGAACAAAAATACCGAATTGCTCAGTGACTCATAGTTTTAAATGGGCGCATTGAAATGACTCAACAGCATATCGCCCATATATCGCACTTGAAAATTTTACCCGGTACGTCCAAATTTATTAAAATTTGATTTTGTCAATCCAAACCGTTTGCCGCGAAGCGATCAAAAAGACGCTTTATACCTGGATAGCGTTCCTTTACACGATTCGAATTTTGTCGGCCTGGTCGAATAAAAAAGGTGTAGGTAGGGATTATTTGAAGTTATACTTCTATACGCGCGCTACACGTTGGAAATTTGTATGGGAGTGAATCTGTGAAATCATTACATATGTAAGATAATGAGTAAGAGAGAGACAGAAGACATATTTTCTCTCTCTTCCTCTCTCGAATATAAAAATGTTTCTTTTGTATATATAATTTAATATTATATATATTATATAAAAATATTTATTAATATTATTATTTATGTGATATGTTTTGTATTATTTATTAAATGTTTATAATTATATTAGTCTTTTGTATTTGAAAATAATAATTTCAATAAATCACTGTATGATCCAGAACTGTCAATTTTGAAAAACATTTGTGTCATATCCTCGGTAGTATAGTAGTCAGTATCCCCGCCTATCACGCGGGAGACCGGGGTTCGATTCCCAGTCGGGGAGGACTTTTTTATTAATATTATTACATTATTGTCATTTTTAAATACTCATGGATATTTCATTTTAATTTGTATTGTATTATTATATGGAATTATGTTGCACTGTATTGTAGTGTATTTTTTATGTATATTATTGTCATTTTTAAATACTTATGAATATTGCAGTTTAATTTGTATTGTATTATTATATTAATAACAAAAACAATGAATTTTACTGCAGAGTATGTGAAAAAAATTTTTTGCATTCAACTGCTTTCATACATATATGAAAATAAAAATATACATTTTCATCAAAATATTGATTCAATCCTTCATTGTTAGTAAGTTGTTATTAATTCTGTTTCTCTTTCTGCTATGTCTTACTTATAGAATTACATATGTAATGATTGTGCAGATTGACTCCCAAATAAATTTGTAACGGCGAATGCGTGTATAGAAGTGTAACTTCCACCGGCAGTCCCACTGGACTGCCACACCCGTTTTTTTATATACTCTGACAAAACAATAAGTAGGTGATTCATTGTTAGGAACCGATTTTAAAACTGCCAACTGTTGAGAGTTGAACATTTTATTATTTTCTTTAGAATCGAATAATTTTATTAGAAATTAATTCTATCATTATGTACCTGCTCGTGCCTTTGTTGTTGTGTCAAATTGGTAATTACCCGATATTGCCTTACTATTATGGGAATATAGGTACGCAACTTCCTATTTCTAAAGCTTTTATCTGAATCAATTGCTGAAATCCACGCATATCATTGAGAAATGATTCATGTTATCTAAAAACTGTTATCGACAAGGAAATATTCGTGGCGACAACAAAGATCGTATTATCACCAAAGTCATACTTGTCATCATATTACATTTTTGTTGATTATTGAAAAGGTGAAAATTGCGTTGGTAAATGATCAATCGGCAAAAAGGTTTTTTTAATCAGTGTTTATCGTTGTGGTTATAGTATCGGCTGTTAAATTTGTGTTCGTTTGCTTTGTCTTAACAGTTTTCGTACTTATTTTGTTAATTAATCTTCTATGGTGAAGTAAGACAAAATATTAGGTTAACTAAGAAAATTTTCAGTTATTTCATCAGTTTAATAAAATAAAATTGGATATAAATACTAGTATAAGTTCACGACATCCACGTCATAAACCTGTCTCACAAGAGGAAAGCCAATTTGTCTAAAAGGTATGTGATGTACTATATAAACACTACCATTAACGAAAACTATTATTAGTCGCTGTTCTTTTTTTACAGGAGTATCGGTGGTAACAGTTAAACGTATTGTGCGTAAGAAAAAACTAACAAATGATTTTAAACCTCCATCTACAAATCAGCGTAGACAAAAACCTGTTTGAAGCCCAAAAAAATATCCTCTGCAGAGTTGTACATTCATGTTTTTGTTTTAATTTTTCCAACTTTAAAATCTATAATAGTCCAAATTGTGAGACCGCTCCTGTAGGAAAAATGTTTCTGATTCGGTTTCTTTGCGGATTCTTGTTTAAAAATTCTTGTTAAAAAATTTCCTATTGCAACAAATCAAAATTTTCGGGCAGAAAATATTTAAACAATTTTTTTAAACAAATTCCAAAAATTACCTTTTTTTGCTCTGGAAAACAAAAATTTTTTAAATTTTTTGTGTCATACTAAGCAAAAAGGGTTTCTTGTCATTTTTTTTTTTAATTTTACAGTTTCCGAGTTATAACCGCTTTAAAATAGCTTTAAAATATGAAGAATACGAAAATACGCATTTTCGAGGCTTAAAAATTCAAATGTAAATTATTATTTTTGAGGTTGCCAAGTGCCTAAATTGAAGTTTAAATATTCAATTTCGAGATTCTAAATAGCAATCGGAGTTTATTTCAGTTTATACCGTTATTATAATCGTTCTGCGATTTTTTTTTTTTCGATTCCGAAAGAACAATTTCAGAAGAAGAAATCAAAATGCTTTTATTCCCCTACAAAATTTTGGCTTACTCCTAATAAAAATAGGAAATTGCATAGATACCAAGCTTTAGAACAATATATATATATATATATATATATATATATATATATATATATATATATATATATATATATATATATATATATATATATATATATGTATATATGTATATATTAGAAGTGATTATTTCGACCAAAAAATAATTTATAAATACGTTCGAATTATCGGTTAAAGTGGTCAGTAATGAAAATCTTTCTTTTTTGTAAGATACTTAATATTTCGCTTTTTATTTAATAGCTTTCTCAGGAGTAAACTAAAACAACTTGTGAACCAATTTGAACATTACAAAAAATGGCGTACAAATACATTTTAAAACACTCACAGAAATTAAAAGATTTCGCAAATAAAAACTGACATTGAAGTATTTGAAATATTGAATGTCAAGATTAAATTGTCTTAGGCGGTTTTTTTAAGAACGTCTTAACAATTTGTCGATTTTGTCCATCGAAAGTAGGAGAGAGGTTCTGTCAAACTCATTTGAGATTGAGGGTTGAGGCTATCTTCGGTTTCCGTGATTGGCTTTTGTGGAGAGAGGTTGTATTATAATAGTTCTGTTCCTATCCTTATAAACTTAAATTTAATTTTTAGTTGTATATAAATAATTTTTATTGTATATAATCAATTGAAAAAAAACAAAGTTTAAAGAGATTTAATAATGGGGGATAGCACAGGGGGGGTTGGTCCTCCTAGTGTTGAGATGGTAATAAGTAACATAGATGATTCAGATTTAGAATGCAATACAAATTTAGACAAAACATTTGTAGGAAATAATGATAATTCGGAGACCACTAATCAACATGAGAGTAAAAAAGACTAAAAACAGTATTCTTATCAGTATACCGACACTGGCCCATTTGAGGTCTATATGGAATCAAAAAACAATAACGTCGGAAATTATAGTTTTTTAAATCTAGCAAAATATACACATGATAAAAAAATTGAGAATATACAAAAAATTAATAAAAAGGGTAAAAACCGAATTAGCGTTATTTTTAAGAAATGGGAATGTGCTAATAAATTTGTTTCAAATATAGAGATTAAAAATGATGGATATGAACTCTTTATTCCTGCTAATAAAGTAACTTGTAGGGGTGTAGTAAATAATGTTGATGCAAGTATTTCTGATGTTGAATTAATTAGTTTTTCGGGTGCATCCTCAATAAATATTAAAATTTTGGAGGTAAGACGTTTTAAAAGAAAATCAAAATATGATTCAGGCAAATACATAAATACAGAGACAGTTGCTTTTACCTTTTCAGGAAAAAAAATTTCAAAAGAGGTTTCTATAAATGGGATTCCCTTTAGGGTAAAGCCATATATGATTCCGGTGGCTCAATGCTATCATTGTTTTCGTTTTGGCCATACAAAAAATCAATGCAGAGGGGATAAAAAATGTAAAAATTGTGCTGATAAAGCACATGAACGTGAATGTATGATGAAATGTCTCCATTGTAGTGGTAATTTTCATGTGTGTACTTTTAAAGAGTGTCCTGAATATGTCAGACAACAGAATATTAAAGCTGTTATGTCATTAGATAATCTCTCTTATTTTGAGGCAAGTGAAAGGTATCCATATGTCTAAAATAAAAAGTTATCAAAAGAAAATACATTTAGAGTAAGCCAGGACGAATTTCCACCTCTATCAAATCAGGTTAATATACCTGACAGAATTTCAATTAATGAGCGATGTATAGAAAATATTCGAAGTCACCCAGAACAGTGGTTTAGCAAAAAAAAAACAGAAAATAGCAGGAACAAAAATAAAAGAAAAATTAACGAATCAAATAAAACTTATGACAGAGAGCTTCATAATCAGAATTTAATATCTCCAAATGGGAGATTTGAAGAGGGAACCTTCTCTGTTAGTTCTAAAATTCCTATCCCTGGATGTTTACGTACAGAACAACTAGAGAGGGAAACGGAAAAAATATTGAATGAAATACTAAAAAAATTTAATTGGAGACATAAGGAAGACCTTATAACCTACTTGAACAAGCTAATTACACATGAAACTTCAACAAATAGAAAATTATTAGATCTAGATGGATCCCAAGAATCCATACATCCTACAATGGAACATAAAAAGTTTAAACAGTAATAATAATAGTTTAAAGATTTTTATACACGATTTTAACCCTAAAGTAATATTATTAAATGAAACATGGTTAAAAATAAATCATCATTTTTATTTAAGAGGGTATAAAACACATCGATTGGATAAATTAGATGGTTATGGTGGTATTGCTACTGCTGTTGATAATAGTTTGGATCATAAAGTAGTATATACTTATAACAATAATAATAGTAAAATGTATCAATCATTAGTATTTATGTTCATCCTGGGGCAAAAATAGATTTAAATGGATGGGTTGGGCGAATAGAAAAAATCAGAGGCAATAAAATTATAATGGGTGATCTGAATGCACATAATGCACTTTGGGGAAGTCAGGTAACTACTAATGCTAATGGAAGAATAATTGCTGACTCTCTAGAGGATTTGGATCTAGTTTCTTGCAATGATGGAAGATCCACACGGATTACACTCCCAGGTCAGAATGCTTCAGCAGTAGATCTAACACTAATCTCCTCGGAAATAACAAACAGATGTCAGTGGGATGTGTTAGAGGACTCGGGTGGTAGTGATCATTTCCCAACGATGTGTAAAATCCAGACACAAATTCAACATACATCTATCCAAAAAAGTTACAAAAGAAACATTAAAAATGCCAATTGGGAAAAATACTGTTCAAAAATAGAAGAACTAATGAAAAGTGGGTGTAAAGAATATAGCACCTTTACGCAAATTATGGAGAAGGTAAGTGATGAAGAAATACCCTTTTTGGAAACAAAAAAGCACACAGGAAAAAAGACAAGTCCTCCATGGTGGGACACGGAATGCTCAAATTTAATTAAAATGAGGAAAGAAAAAATTAAAAAATACAAAGAAGATGCAAGTACAGATAATTATATAGAAATCAAAAAAATCTTTGCCTATAGTAAAAAAAAATTTAAAAATAAAAAAAGAAATAGTTTTAGATGCTTTTGTAATGGACTAAACAGGGACACTCCTCTAGCAGAAATATGGCGAACTGTTAAACAGTTCTCCACATATCAAAATGCAATAATTCCTGCCAAACTTCCCAGCAAACACATAGCTTTGGATATATTAAATAAATTGGGAATTGATATAACAGATCCAGAATTTACTGTTATCCAATCCAATGAGAATGTGGAGGACATTTCGAGAGAGGAAATAATAACAGTCATTAAAAAAAGGATAAGGCTACTGGCTTAGATCTAATAACATATAGTATGATTGGCAGACTTCCTCAGGTAGCATCACGAATGCTGCGAGAAAGTGAACAGGTGGATGGAAAATAATGACCTTGAACTCGCAGGCCACAAGACAGAAGTGGTCATCCTTAAAGCTCCAAGGAATGGGCCGGACCTGACCTTCCAAATAGGCAATAGCCAATTAGAGCCTACGAACTGCGCGAGGTATAAACACCTGTTAGGAGTGGTTAAGAAGGCGAATAAACGGACGGCAGCTATCCAAAGAATAATACCCAACATAGGAGGGTCCAGCAGTAACAAGAGAAAATTGTACCTTCAAGTAGTGCAATCGACCCTTCTATATGGAACTCCCGTTTGGATTAACGTACTAAAATACCAGAAGTACAAAGATATTATAACAAGAGCCCAAAGGAAGCCCCTTTTAAAAGTGGTGAGCGCGTACCGAAGCACTTCTATGCTGGCCTCAGGTAAGAAGGACCATACGAATGAACATGCTTATAGAATGGCAAAGAGAATGGGAGGTACAGACCATGAAGGCTCGTTGGAAAAAAACGATTATCCCCGATGTTGTAGCATGGTACAACTGTAAATTTAAAAGAGTAAATTACTATTTTACTCAGTTCCTGACCGGTCATGGATCTTTCAGATCCTACACATATGGCATCAAAAAAACCAACGATGACATATGCACCTCGTTTGATGAGAGGGACGATGCGGAACATTGCATCTTCCGGTGCAATGTTTTCGCCTACGAACAACAAAGGCTGCAGAATAGATTCGGCGCGATCGCGCCCAAAAACGTTATGCAGATTGCAATGACCAGCAATGAGAATTTTAAATATATAATTAACCATATAACAGGTATCATGAAAAGGAAGACTATAATAGAAAGAGCCGAACAAGCTGGGTGAGGGGTCTAATACAAAAATAAATAATAAAAAAAAACATAAACATTCTTTTTTTATTTCTTTCTTTTTCTTTGCTGTGTAACGAGATTTAATTAAGCATCAGATTTAAGTAATCTTTTTAATAACGTGACACACATTTGCGAAAATATATTATTTGTTTACGACATTGAAAATATCGTTGTAACGAGGACACACTCTGACCTAGTGAAATTTGCAATGTAATCAAAAGCTTATTAAATAATGTGTACAAATTAAACAAGTAAAAAACAATAATATATCAGCAAACCCACGTGAGTTAAATAGCTGGAAATCACGGGATTAGGGCATTATCATTATTCTTAAGAATGAAGAATCAAGAGAACGGTCTAAGTTAGTATGGTCAACGTCAACTGAGTACTATCTAGTATTGTACTTAGATAACTAATAAACTAAATCATGAGTATCTAGTGTGTTTTAAATAAATCTACTATACGAGACGATAAGTGAAGCATTATTTATTACATGAAGTGTAGAAACCAGGAAAGTGGTAGAAACCAGGAGTCTTCATCCAGAGAAGCTCAAGATGAGAGGAAAATCATACTGGAAGTTTAAATGGATTTACAATGGATTTAAATTTACATACTAGATGTTATAAGAAACCCATTGTAGCAATTTCGAAATGGGAAAATGCAACAACAGATAAGAAAATTACGGCCAAATTCCGGACCAGACCCACAGGGAGCCCCGCGACAGCATTCCGGCTCAGGACAATGAAAATAATTGGAAAAATGGATAAATGGAGAATGGACAAAGGTGAATGGATAAGGACCATATGTGAAATGTATTGTGTGAGTAAATTTATTTTTTTATCTCTTATATAAATACAGTCTAACAGATAAAAATTATTAATTATTAGTTGAATATAATTTAAGCTAGGTCAAGTCAGAATGTTGACTATACAATTTTTTTGCTTTTAAAAGTAGAGTATACAATTAATTTTTAAGTTTTCACTAAATAACTATTTATATAGCAAACGCTATTGTTTAATGAAACAAATGTGTCATACATTTTTATTTACTAAAGGTATATTTTTAAAAATATTTATATTTGACCATGAAATTACACTATGACATAAGTCGGAAAATATTAAATTACGACATGAATTTGCTTAAATGACAATTTCTTCAATTAATATAGACGAAGAAACCGGATATGACTTTTTATTTTACTATTTAGCTACAATAAATTAGGATATTTAGAATTATCGTTACATTTATAAGGAAGGAAAAGAATTTAAAAGAACTTTTAAAGACAATTGACCATGGCGTCAAAAAAATTTTCATTATGTTGGAACAATTTCCACGAAAATATGACTTCAGGAACAAATACGATTTTGATATGAGAAAAGAAAGTAAGAATACAATATATGGATATTATAAAAATAAATTCGAGGAAAGAAAACAATATAGAAACAAAAATTATAGAAATATAAGTGAATATGAAAGACATAATACAAGGATATATCGTAATAGAAACAGAGGAGATTGGCAATCACAACGTAGAACAAAGAATAATCAATGGAAACAGGTGAGATGCCACAGAAATAGAGGCACAGCAAGAGCATATTACGCACCGCATGCGAATACGAATACAGTGACAGAAGTAGATTTTTGACTGAAATGTAGGCAAACTGCATATGGTTCGACCTTAATGGTTGAAACCTACGTCGAGCAGGAGGCTGCTAAGAGGATAAGCTAGGGTGGTACTTCCACCACTTAAGTTAATACTAGTTGTGGAACGAATTACGAAGAAATGTTGAGAAATATGTGAAACGTGAAGAGATGCGACGACTGCCAAAGGCATAGGCACTAAATCATAAACAAGGAACCCATGAAAATGTACATGGATGAAAATGGAAACAGATATATTGACGTACAATGCGAATTAAGCAACTACGTAGAAGAATATGTAATAGAAAATAAAATAAGCCAAAACAGTAGCCAAATCATACGTAGAAAAATTTATCTTGAGGTATGGAGTACCCAGAAAAATAATAGCAGACCAAGGCACAGAGTTTATAGCTAGAATAATTAAGGAAACAATACTTTGCTACAATTATGAGTCAATGAATATACTCGTAATATATACATGTACTTTTGAATTCAAATATTATATAAAAATATATTTAAATGTATATAATGTGTAAATATAGTTTTAAGTTCGTACAATATATATATATATATATATATATATATATATATATATATATATATATATATATATATATATATATATATATATATATTTAAAATGTGTATAATAAAAAGAAAAATGTTAGACTGTATAGTAGTAGTTAAACAAAAGAAATAGGGATAAATGAATAAATGAATAAAACGACAAAACTTTATTGTGAGATGTCAAAGTTATTAATAGTGTATATGAAAAGTGAAAACAGTACATAACTTGGTACCAAGAATTAATGCAAGAATTAATATAAGATTTTATTATTATAAATTTTTATTTATTATTTAAAATATGTAAAGGTTTTTGTAAGGGGTAAGATATAATATATAATATAATCTAAATGATTTAACGTTAAAAAAAACGTAGGTAAAATATTAAGCTAATCTAAGGCATAATAAAGAATAATAAATAGCATATTACAAGGGAACAAGCATGGTAACTTTATAATATGCTGATGTTAGGTTAGGCGAGGTTACTAAATTGAAAAAAAATTTAGATATAAGGAAATATGTACCAAAAATTTGTATATAATTCTATAAATATGTATATGTAAATACTGAATGTAAATAATGCATATATGTACAGTAATTAGTTGATGATGACACGAAAAATTTTCTTCTTTCGGAAGGGAAGAGTAAAAACAGTTCATGTAATTGATTGAAAACGAACAGCACTCAGAAAATTTTTCTTCTGAGGGATAGGGATGTAACGGGATTTAATTAAGCATCAGATTTAAGTAATCTTTTTAATAACGTGACACACATTTGCGAAAATATATTATTTGTTTACAACATTGAAAATATCGTTGAAACGAGGACACACTCTGACCTAGTGAAATTTGCAATGTAATCAAAAGCTTATTAAATAATGTGTACAAATTAAACAAGTAAAAAACAATAATATATCAGCAAACCCACGTGAGTTAAATAGCTGGAAATCACGGGATTAGGGCATTATCATTATTGTTAAGAATGAAGAATCAAGAGAACGGTCTAAGTTAGTATGGTCAACGTCAACTGAGTACTATCTAGTATTGTACTTAGATAACTAATAAACTAAATCATGATTATCTAGTGTGTTTTAAATAAATCTACTATACGAGACGATAAGTGAAGCATTATTTATTACATCTGTACAAAAATGTACCAAATGTTACCCTTTACGGTAACCCCCCTTTTTTAAGCTCTCAAGTTTCTCCGCTTGGGAACTAGGTCTCCTTCCTACACGCTTACTGCTTTTAGGTAAGTGCTATAACTAAAATAAATAGCCCTAAGGGCACCTTTAACCCAGTCTGCGCGTGGTATCCCCATGTTTCGTTAGCTAATGAACTCGTCCAGGGATACCACAGGTCGAAGAGGGGGTGGTTTTAGTTGGTAGGCGACCTGGCAGGGATGTCCGAAGTGGGCCCTCTGTCACATAGTTTGACATCGTGCCGTCGGCGTATGTCTCTGGTATTTTTGGTTGAATCCAACAGTACTAGGGATACCTTCCCTAGTCGATTATACGAATCTTTCCACCTCAGTCCAAAAAAAAGGTAGCATTAGAATCACTGTTAGTGAAATTTGCAATGTAATCAAAAGCTTATTAAATAATGTGTACAAATTAAACAAGTAAAAAACAATAATATATCAGCAAACCCACGTGAGTTAAATAGCTGGAAATCACGGGATTAGGGCATTATCATTATTGTTAAGAATGAAGAATCAAGAGAACGGTCTAAGTTAGTATGGTCAACGTCAACTGAGTACTATCTAGTATTGTACTTAGATAACTAATAAACTAAATCATGATTATCTAGTGTGTTTTAAATAAATCTACTATACGAGACGATAAGTGAAGCATTATTTATTACATCTGTACAAAAATGTACCAAATGTTACCCTTTACGGTAACCCCCCTTTTTTAAGCTCTCAAGTTTCTCCGCTTGGGAACTAGGTCTCCTTCCTACACGCTTACTGCTTTTAGGTAAGTGCTATAACTAAAATAAATAGCCCTAAGGGCACCTTTAACCCAGTCTGCGCGTGGTATCCCCATGTTTCGTTAGCTAATGAACTCGTCCAGGGATACCACAGGTCGAAGAGGGGGTGGTTTTAGTTGGTAGGCGACCTGGCAGGGATGTCCGAAGTGGGCCCTCTGTCACATAGTTTGACATCGTGCCGTCGGCGTATGTCTCTGGTATTTTTGGTTGAATCCAACAGTACTAGGGATACCTTCCCTAGTCGATTATACGAATCTTTCCACCTCAGTCCAAAAAAAAGGTAGCATTAGAATCACTGTTAATAATATTTAATCAAATAATGAACAGAAAAGCTGGATTTCCACAAGAATGTAAAAATACTCTTGTTATTCCTTTCTTAAAACCCTATAAAGATCCATTGTGTGCAGACAACTATAGAAATATTGCCCTAGAGTCATGTGTGGGCAAAATACTCCAAAATATAATTAAATTAAGAATTGAACAAATAATTGAAAAAAATTGTATATTGAATCCAAAACAGTTAGGATTTAGAAGAAATAAAGGATGTAACGATAATTTAGCTTTCACAATAAATTATATTAGAACAGGATTTAGTAAAAATTTAAATACAATCGCAATTTTTTTGGATATTAGTAGGGCATATGATACTGTCAATACGTTTTTGCTATATAAATATCTAATAAAGTATGGTATTTCAACAACCTATACAAACCTAATTATGCAATTCTTGCTCAATAGAAATATTTATATTAAAGATAAATCAAACAATATACTAGGCCCAATCCAAGCATCAACTGGATTGCCACAGGGGTCACCTCTCAGTCCAATATTGTTTAATTTGTACTCAAAGTCTTTACATGATTTAATCAAACCTGAAATAGAGTGCTTCCAATATGCAGATGATTTTGTAATTCTGATACAAGGGTCAGATATATATATATATATATATATATATATATATATATATATATATATATATAATCAATTATTGCTTAAATACTTACAAAAATTACAGGAGTGGTTTGAAACACACAACTTTAAAATCTCAGCACATAAATCAAAAGCAATAATATTTAGAAAAAGAGCTCAAGCTTATAACTTTTCCCACCTTATGTACCAAAACATGGAAATCCCATGGAAATATGAAATAAAGTATCTGGGGTTCCATCTACAGTGTAACTTGAATATGACAATTATTCAAATAAATGATATGAAAGCTAAAGCAAACAAAGTAATTAATGTTATGAGAGCAATTTGTGGTACAAAATGGGGAGCTGACCCAAACATTCCTTTAAGCTTATACAAAGGGATAGTAAGATCTCGTTTAGATTATGCAGCCAATCTTTTAAATCCTTGCAGTAAAAGTCTGATGATGAAGTTGGAACAAGTACAAAATGTGGCCTTAAGGATTATAACAGGTTGTCTACGTTCTACACCAATTTTAATATTACAAGCGGAATGTTCAGTATCCACATTAAAAGTTAGAAGGGAAATATTGGCACATAAGTATATATTGAAACAAATGTCTGAAAAAAAATAAAGTAGTAATAAGAAGTTTAAATAAGTTAAATGAAGCTATAAATGCAAATAACCAATTTTGAAAGAATAAAGCTATATCAGACTACTCATTAGCATATACAGATATACTCAAAAAATCAAAAAATATAATCCGATACAAAATTAATCCCATATATGAAGTAGAAAGAAAAATTATTTTATATCCTATTACAATAATTGGACCGCGTTATGTAATAACGGATTAACCGCCAAAAATTCAAAATCGAGATAATAGTGCCATCTTGCAGCTAGGGTGCAAATCTATGTATAAAAATAGGTTTGGTGAAAAAAAAAATTCAAAAAAAGCGGTTTTTGAACGCCTGTATTAAGCGACATTTTTTATTTTATTAAAAAAAATCACACAATAGGATTTGTAATATCGAATTAAACGCCGTATCCGCCGTATACGATTCGCTGTATCCGTTTGTTATCCGACATTCTAGCTACGTGCCCCATCCAGTTCCACTTAAGGGTCATAATTATTTCTATGGCATCTTGTACTCCTGCTCTCCGTCTTATTTCCTTGTTCGTAATCCGATCCCTACGAGAAATGCCTAACATCGAGAGTTCCATGACTCTTTGTGTAACACAAATTTTATTACTACTTTTATAGGTTACTGTTAGAATTTCTACACTATATCAACCACATGTAAGTACTGGCAAGACTCACTGATTTTAGGCTTTTATTTTGAGACACATAATATGCAGTTCTGACTTAAGGACATACCTCAGTTTGCCGAATACCACCCAACTGAGTCATATGCGGCGGCTTATTTTGCACGTTTGATTATCTCTTCCTATGCGTATCTCATGCCCCAAGTACTTATAAGAAGTGTTTTTTTTTTCGATATGAATGTCATTTACTGAAATATTTTCGCTTAACACAAGATTTCTCATGACTTGTGTTTTAAACTACTGTAACTTTACTTAACTAGGTACTTTTTTAGGTGCAAAAAGTATACGAGGCAAGTTGGTTTCTAATGAACGCATCAATAAACTCGACATTAAATAATAAAAGTACCTGCCCTAATGAAGTCAGTTCTATGGGAGAGAGGAAATTACCTGAGGACTGAGTATTATTGGATAAATCCTATTCTAATGTGAGTATTCCCTGCACTAGCCTATATGTCTCAAACCATTCAACGAGTCCGCATTCTTTTGATTTATTGCATGGAAATAGAAGTTTGAGTGTTGATATGGAAAACAACACAATCGTTACTAGATCCGAGCAAGTTACAGCCGAAAATTTTCAGCTAAACTTCCAACAAAACGTAAAAAGTAGTACACAACAAGTACAAGAAACAAACGAGGAAGCCTTTGACTTAGAAAACGACAATCATTTAACAACACACGCAAATAATGAAGAATCCTTCGAAGAATCTAATGGAGGTCATACAGAAGCTGCTAGAGAGCAATGAAATGAAAATAAAGAAAATAGTTTAGAAACAGAAATCATGGAGACATATAAACAAGGAAACCCAAGAAAAGGTCGCAAGAGACGAGTAGAAAATCAATCCCGGCAATCTCGAAAAGTTTTATGCGAAACCAATAAGCCGTATGTAAGTCAAAAGGGCAAATCGGTAGAAGCTAGACAGTTTATAGATTATCGCTGCAAAGATAAATGTTACGACAAAATAAGTTTGGAAGAAAGGCAACAAGAATTCAACAAATTTTGGGCACTTAATAACTATCAAGGTAAATGCCTCTATATATCTTCTTCCGTCGTTGTTGTGCCTATAAAAAAAGAAAAAGAGCTAAACTAACATCTAAAAGAACCCACACAAGGATATACCACCTAGCTGGTAAAGAAGTATGCTCAAAAATGTATATTCAAACTTTGAGAATATCCTCGGCAAGAGTAGACCGGTACTTAAAAAAAGTTAGTTCAACAAATGTCATTAAAGATCGCAGAGGAGAAAAGACAGCTATCCATCGAAAAATGCCTGAAGATCGTAGACAAAGAATTATTGACCACATAAGCAAATTTCCAAAGTATAAGTCACATTATTGTATAAATCAAAGTGAACGCCTTTTTTTAAATAGTGATGTAACATTTGACAAAATGTTTAACTTGTATAAAAAAGAACATCAGGATAGTGTTTCTTTTTCTTCCTACAAACGCATATTTTATGACAATTTTAATTTGCAAAGAAAACGACTGAAAAAGGACACATGCAATAAATGCGATAATTTTTGCAGTTAAAATTCAAAGTTATAACACCTCAAATAACTGAATTGATATTATGGTCTGACAGTTGCGGAGGACAAAACCGCAATATTAAAATTGTGATGCTCTTTAAATCTGTGCTTGAGCTTATACCTTCTTAAAAAAAAAATAACGATGCGCTTTCTAGTATCAGAACACAGTTTTATGCCCAATGACTCCGAATTTGGGGACATAGAATCAGCACTAAAGTTCCAAAATCGGTTGTACACTCCAGACGATTATATAAACGTTATGAAAAGTTGCCGAAAACGAAACAAATTAACGGTTCAAATGGTACAAAAAGAAGAGTTTAAAGGAGTTGGGAATATTTTAAAAACTATCGTAAATAGAAAGAAAGATATAAATGGGAACTCGATTAACTGGCTTCAAACTAAAGAAATACTGCTCTCCAAAGAAAATCCTTTTAAAATATATTTTAGCAAAAATCACGGAGGAAATTTTCAAGAAGTAGACATAAGTAAACGAGTCAAAAGACATGCAACAAGAACTACAGAATTTTTGTATTCCTCTAAACTTCAAATTTTGTGGCCTAATGGAAAACCTGTCTCTATCCCAAAACTTAATGACATCATGTCATTATTGGAACTTATCCCATTGGATGCTAAACAATTCTATGAAAATATCGTAGGGAACGAAGACATTCAAGATGACATTGACGGCTTTAATGGATCATTGGATTTCGATATTGAAAACTTATCTTAGTGAAGTGTTTTTGGTGTATTTTCTATGTAAACGATGTAACTTTTTATATGTATTGGACCGCATTATGTAATAGCGGATTAAGCGCCAAAATGTAGTTTTGAGATAAATGGGTTTAAAGATTCTAATTTTGTTTTTGGTGCTATTTCTAAAATATAGTAATGTAATATTTCATATTTTATAGATTAATGCAAATATAAATAGACTTTCACATGTTTTTTAAATTTTTTAAAAATAGTTTATATTTTAAAAGTTATTCGATCAAATGTCGCTTAATTCGTTGATGATTTTTTAAGATATACATGAGTTAAGATCCGAATATCGGATTAAAAGACATATTTGGCGCTTAATCTGATATTTCAAAATAAGAAATGCTTGTTATAATAATGTTTTATTAATTTTTTTACGTTAATACATATAAAAAGTTACATCGTTTACATAGAAAATACACCAAAAACACTTCACTAGGATAAGTCTTCAATATCGATAAGCTTCAATAATGACATGATGTCATTAAGTTTTGGGATAGAGACAGGTTTTCCATTAGGCCACAAAATTTGAAGTTTGGAGGAATACGAAAATTCTGTACTTCTTGTTGCATGTCTTTTGACTCGTTTACTTATGTCTACTTCTTGAAAATTTCCGCCGTGATTTTTGCTAAAATATATTTTAAAAGGATTTTCTTTGGAGAGCAGTATTTCTTTAGTTTGAAGCCAGTTAATCGAGTTCCCATTTATATCTTTCTTTCTATTTACGATATTTTTTAAAATATTCCCAACTCCTTTAAACTCTTCTTTTTGTACCATTTGAACCGTTAATTTGTTTCGTTTTCGGCAACTTTTCATAACGTTTATATAATCGTCTGGAGTGTACAACCGATTTTGGAACTTTAGTGCTGATTCTATGTCCCCAAATTCGGAGTCATTGGGCATAAAACTGTGTCCTGATACTAGAAAGCGCATCGTTATTTTTTTTAAAGAAGGTATAAGCTCAAGCACAGATTTTAAGAGCATCACAATTTTAATATTGCGGTTTTGTCCTCCGCAACTGTAAGACCATAATATCAATTCAGTTATTTGAGGTGTTAAGTTCTCTTGCAAATATTTTAGTAAAACTGAACCTACTTCCTGTGCTTCTTTTCCTGCTGTGCCTTCGACCCAAACATAGCAATATCCTCGCCCAGTTTTTCCTGAATGTATACCGCAGTTATAAAGCCACAACTGCCTTTTGTAAAATACAATGTTCGTTGGAATGCGTGGTAGTGGTAGGGTTTTTTCCAAATCAAATGTCAGTACCTCCACATTTTCTTCATTTTTAGCTTTTTGGAGATCTGAATTCATGAGATTTCTAGCCGCTTTTGCTTCATCTTGATGAGTATCTCTCAGTCTCTCAAACTGTTTTTTCTCTTGCTCAGATGTAGAACTTTGAATTTTAACTGCAAAATTATCGCATTTATTGCATGTGTCCTTTTTCAATCGTTCTCATTGCAAATTAAAATTGTCATAAAATACGCGTTTCTAGGAAGAAAAATAAACACTATCTTGATGTTCTTTTTTTTATAAGTTAAACATTTTGTCTAATGTTACATCACTATTTAAAAAAAGGCGTTCACTTTGATTTATACAATAATGTGACTTATACTTTGGAAATTTGCTTATGTGGTCAATAATTTTTTGTCTACGATCTTCAGGCATTTTTCGATGGATAGCTGTCTTTTCTCCTCTGCGATCTTTAATGACATTTGTTGAAGTAACTTTTTTTAAGTACCGGTCTACTCTTGCCGAGGATATTCTCAAAGTTTGAATATACATTTTTGAGCATACTTCTCTACCAGCTAGGTGGTATATCCTTGTGTGGGTTCTTTTAGATGTTAGTTTAGCTGTTTTTCTTTTTATAGGCACAACAAAGACGGAAGAAGATATATAGAGGCATTTAGCTTAATAGTTATTAAGTGCCCAAAATTTGTTGAATTCTTGTTGCCTTTCTTCCAAACTTATTTTGTCGTAACATTTATCTTTGCAGCGATAATCTCTAAACTGTCTAGCTTCTACCGATTTGCCCTTTTGACTTACATACGGCTTATTGGTTCGCATAAAACTTTTCGAGATTGCCGGGATTGATTTTCTACTCGTCTCTTGCGACCTTTTCTTGGTCTTCCTTGTTTATATGTCTCCATGATTTCTGTTTCTAATATATTTTCTTTATTTTCATTTCCTTGCTCTGTAGCAGCTTCTGTATGACTTCCATTAGATTCTTCGGAGGATTCTTCATTATTTGCGTGTGTTGTTAAATGATTGTAGTTTTCTAAGCCAAAGGCTTCCTCGTTTGTTTCTTGCACTTGTTGTGTACTACTTTTTACGTTTTGTTGGAAGTTTAGCTGAAAATTTTCGGCTGTAACTTGCTCGGATCTAGTAACGTTTGTGTTGTTTTTCATATCAACACTCAATCTTCTATTTCCATGCAATAAATCAAAAGAATGCTTACTCGTTGAATGGTTTGAGACATATAGGCTAGTGCAGGGAATACTCACATTAGAATAGGATATATCCAATAATACTGAGTCCTCAGGTAATTTCTCCTCTCCCATAGAACTGAATTCATTAGGGCAGGTACTTTCATTATTTAATGTCGAGTTTATTGATGCGTTCATTAGAAACTCACTTGCCTCGTATACTTTTTGCACCTAAAAAAGTACCTAGTTAAGTAAAGTTACAGTAGTTTAAAACACAAGTCATGAGAAATCTTGTGTTAAGCGAAAATATTTCAGTAAATGACATTCATATCGAAAAAAACACTTCTTATAAGTACTTGGGGCATGAGATACGCATAGGAAGAGATAATCAAACGTGCGAAATAAGCCGTAGCATATGACTCAGTTGGGTGGCATTCGGCAAACTGAGATATGTCCTTAATGTCTCAAAATAAAAGCCTAAAATCAGTGCGTCTTGCCAGTACTTACATGTGGTTGATATAGTGCAGAAATTCTAACAGTAACCTATAAAAGTAGTAATAAAATTTGTGTTACACAAAGAGTCATGGAACTCTCGACGTTAGGCATTTCTCGTAGGGATCGGATTACGAACAAGGAAATAAGACGGAGAGCAGGAGTACAAGATGCCATAGAAATAATTATGACCCTCAAGATGGTCTGATGACATAAAACGGATCGACAAAAATTGGATGCAAACACCACAAAACAGAAATACATGGAGAAGACTGAGGAAGACCTACATCCAGCAGTGGATAGATAGTGAATAGATAATGCTACAGCAGTAGAATAGATAATGAAAGTTTACAAGGTAGTAAAAAAGGTACTTTAAATGGACTCACTGTACTTAAATGTAATTATATATAATACATACCTCCGGCTCCGGTAATAAATTTTCATTCTTTTCCAAGGAAAAAGAGACTGCACTTTTTTCTAAAGCTGTACATATAAATTTGTAACTTCTAGAACTTTTCTTCATAAGGCTTGGATTATTCATTTTGATAGATTAAAAAAGTAGATCTAAGCTAATTATTTTATTATGCACGTCGTGTAACCTGATAAGAAATGACAACACTCTGATCACTTGTTGGTTAACGACTGAGGTACAATGATACAATGATTCAACAGAGCGCGCATTTTGTTTTAAAATAACGAATTACCTGACAAAGAATGTCTTTTAATTCGATATCTTGAACGTTAGATAATATGTTGTGTTTTGTAATAAAGAACTAACCGACTGTTCATGGCGCTTGATTCGTTATTACATTTAAAAGATACGGATTTTTGTTTATGTCAATGGATTATATACCATTATTGGCGCTTGATTTGATATTACAATTTTTGTTGTAAGTGTTTTTAATTCTGTAAAATCAACTTGGCGTTTAATTCGATATTACAAATCCTATTGTGTGATTTTTTTTAATAAAATAAAAAATGTCGCTTAATAAATGCGTTCAAAAACCGCTTTTTTGAATTTTTTTTTCACCAAACCTATTTTTATACATAGATTTGCACCCTAGCTGCAAGATGGCACTATTATCTCGATTTTGAATTTTTGGCGGTTAATCCGTTATTACATAACGCGGTCCTATTAACGTAAAAAAATTAATAAAACATTATTATAACAAGCATTTCTTATTTTGAAATATCAGATTAAGCGCCAAATATGTCTCTTAATCCGATATTCGGATCTTAACTCATGCATATCTTAAAAAATCATTAACGAATTAAGCGACATTTGATCGAATAACTTTTAAAATATAAACTATTTTTAAAAAATTTAAAAAGCATGTGAAAGTAAATTTATATTTGCATTAATCTATAAAATATGAAATATATCATTACTATATTTTAGAAATATCACCAAAAACAAAATTAAAATCTTTAAACCCATTTATCCCAAAACTACATTTTGGCGCTTAATCCGCTATTACATAATGCGGTCCAATTAATAGCCTAGAATATGAAACATATGAAATTGAATCTAATGAAATGTTTTTAGCAAAATATGGTGGAATATATAGTAATCATACCTCTATATATACAGATGGATCTATCGACCCACAAACAAACCAATCTGGATTTGGAATTTATATACCACAGATTAATTACAAATTTTCATCAAGGCTTCATAATTACACACAAATCTGTACAACTGAAATGATAGCTATATATAAAGCTATCTCTGTGTGCATTGAGAAGGGGATCATGAAAGCAGTTATTTTTGCGGATTCAAAAAGTGCTTTATCCAAAATTTCCAGTCTCAAATGGGATCAAATGGATTACGTAACCATAATGACCAAAAAACTATTGGTAGAAGCTAATAATATGGGATTCTCGATAGGAATAGAATGGGTACCTGGACATCAGGGGATTAAAGGTAATGAGGTAGCTGATAGGCTGGCGAATATTGGGAGATAAATAAAAGTACCAAATGATATAAAAAATGTTAGTACAGATATCTTTTGCGTTACAAAAAAAAGACATTTTAACACAATTCTACAATGAATGCCATTCCCAAATTAAAGATAAAGATCCAAACTATTGCAGATGGCAGTGTGATTTCAAATGTGGGTATATGAGCAGAAATACCATAAAAAATATTAATCGGTTACGTAGTGGACATTGCAAAACTCCTTGCTATCTCTACAAAATAGGTAAAACAGAAACACCGATATGTAAATGTGGAACCATTGGAACAGTGATCCATATCTTCTTTGAATGTCCCATAAACAAACACAAAAATATGGATCTGTATTTAGAACTAATAAAAGCAGGCATAGAGAGTCCAATATCTTTACATAGTATTCTATATAAACCCTCTGACAAAGTTATAAAAATAATTATTAAATTCATCAAATTTTTTCAAATCGATCTATAAAAAAAAATTTTTTTTTATACTTGTCAAAATAACAAAATAAATCTAGAAAATACTGAAAATATCCTAACATACAAAAATGTACGTCCTTAAAATCCTTAATCCTAACCGAAGGTAGCATTACCCATAAACCTAATGTGACAATGTTTGGAAGCTACCCCCAAACGAGAAAAGTCTAATCTAACCTTAAATGAAGAAGATAAACAAATGGAAAAGCTGATCTTTCAGTATCACCCAGTTGTCAATTAGCAGTAAACAGTAACCTTAAATGAAGAAGATAAACAAAATGGAAAAGCTGATCTTTCAGTATCACCCAGTTGTCAATTAGCAGTAAAGTAAACAGAAGTAGAAATTTATCCCTGGTTGTGCATTGCCTAGAGCAAGACGAGCATCACCTTACATGTACTGGGTAAATGATTATATAATCGAAACCCAAAAAACAAACGAAGAAGAAGAAATTGTCTTAAGCACGTTCGTTACATCTATACGATAAAAAATTGAAATTATTTCAAATGTAAAAATAAAAATAACAATAAAAGAAACGTTAGAAGAATGATATTTCTTTGATGAATTATTAAGGTTAGTTGTTATTAAGATGAATGTTGGCTATTTTGAATATTTATAAATTTTGTTCAATATATTACAATATATGTTACTTAACTGTCCAGTGTCCGTTTTATAATTTAAAGTGTTTTTATTTTTGTTAATGTAATACATCTCAAGAAATAATCTACTTTTGTAGTTATCAGTCTGTGCCAAAATGTGAGCTTTGTTATAGTCTAGCATATGACCAGTGTTTTCATAGTGCTCAACCACTGCGCAAATATTTTTTCCCAAGCGGCAATCACTTTTATGTTGTGTGATGCGTTGTTTTAGCCATTGTGATGTTTGACCAATGTAGCTATTTTGACATCCTAAACACGGTATTTCATAAACGACATTACTTTTATATAAGGTTGGTACTGGATCTTTCATTTTTGAAAATAGTTGTTTGCTGTTCATGGTATTATATTTAGCTATACTAATATTAGGAACATTTTTGAATATGGATATGACAGAATGAGTTAGACCATTAATAAAGAGGAGTTTTTTATATTTAATTGATTTGTTGTTAGAATCATGGACGGGACCGTCATAGAAATTAGTGCTGTAAATCAGTTTTTTTAAAATTTGTTTAGGATATCCGTTATTACGAAAAATTTTGTATATTATGTCCAGATTTTTTTGTAAAAAGTTGTCATTAACAATGGACATTATCCTGTTTTTCATACCTAGTACGCTATTATATTTTTGACGGGTGGTATGGTTTGAATAGTATCTTATATACCTACCTGATGCTGTCTTAACTTAAAATTTCTCTAGATGTGGATTCTTTTAAGTTTCGTGGGATAAGAAGGCTTTCTCTT
This sequence comes from Diabrotica undecimpunctata, assembly GCF_040954645.1. NCBI lineage: Eukaryota > Metazoa > Arthropoda > Insecta > Coleoptera > Chrysomelidae > Diabrotica > Diabrotica undecimpunctata. The sequence goes on from NC_092805.1 coordinate 79,910,387, forward strand.
TAAAATTTTTAATTTCTCACTGTTAAAATTAGCAGTGTAAGTGCTTCTCATTTCATTTTTAGATGTTTTATTTCTTTAATTTTTCACTTTGAACTTTATTCTAAAATCCATACTAGCTGTTTATATTGTCCAATGACATAAACCTGTCACTGGGTTCCGTAATCATCCAGTCAAAAATGATAAAAATGGCTAGTAAACCATGGCTAGTTGGTACACATTTTCAGCACTTATCAGAGCTTCATCGCTACAAGATCATCAGGGATTTTTTTTCTGAAAACTCAGAGGGTGGATCATTCATGCTTACCAACAAAATGCCCCAAGATTGCGCAAATTTTTTGCAAGACTTCAAGAACGTTAAAAGACGTTGACATTTTCGAGCAGCCAAATCTACTGTTAGATCTTTTCTTAGCAAAACCTCATTGGCATGACTGATGTTTTCGAACAAAGCATACCAAAAATACAACAGTCGGACAATACCACCCCACAAACCAAAAGGAGTAAAGTAGTAGAATATAGGCTCTGTTTTGTTAATAATTATTTTGGTATATATCTTGTTGTGTCTCGTAATATTGTTTTCGTTGTTCTTCTGGCAGTAGACTTATCTTATTATAGTAGACTTTTTACTGTTTTATTTTTATAGGATTTTTATAGAATCTTTAGCTAATTTCCGCACATTTGATCTTCCATGTTCTGTTTTTATCTTTTTTGCTATGTATTTATATTGATTATAGTATTTTAGATACCTAGTTGGATTAATTCGTCCGTCCACCAAATTGGTGGATTTTGTGTTTTAAAATTTGGTACATTCTGCTGTGCCGTTAACATCTGCGTTTTATTTTTGGGCTCAACGTAGTTTAGCATAAACCAATTTAATAATTAAAAAAAAAAAGATTGTAGATAATAAGTGTCAAATAACATAAATGAAAATGATATAAAAATATATTTTTTACGTAAAAATAATGCGAGATAATCTATTAAAGTTTGGATATGAACTATTTATTTGACATAAAAATTGAAATTAATTGACCGTTTTACACAGAGGGCTGTGTAAAACAGCCAATTATGAATTACATAATTTTTATAAATAATAGAATATGAATATGTATATATACATAATCTTCCATACCATTATTACATACATTTATATTCTTTGTTATAGGAGACAACAACACTGCCATCTGCGGAAATGGAAATATTAAGTGTATGCAAAAAGCTGAAAGTAAGTTGAATTCAGTATATTTATATCAATATCTCATATTATCATTTTGATTATAATAAAAAAAAAATAAAAAAAATCGGTTGCCTGTAAAGTCGGTTTTACGGGCGAAGATTTTACGTGACAACGTCTTTTTCTCGGTAGAATATTTATTGATATGAATATTATTAAATTGCACAATAGGAACAAGGAATTGAATGAAAATAAGAATTGCACAAATTTTAACTATAGAAATATATTTTGTTTACTAAAACATTGTACATGTAAACTTAAACTTAACTAATTTCTATTTGAGTGATTTTGCTGAGGATAGGACGATGATAGGAGAAATAGCATCGCACCAGCGGACCGATCATGTTTGAGTGGGAGAGAGACGCAAGGCATTCGCCGGTCCGGCGGGCCTCTCTCTCGTTCGGTGACTCATCGTAACAGACGTGAGCGGGCGTTACACTTTTTCATGAGTGACTCCGAGCCACAACCTAATTTAAGACGTTGTCACGTCAAAAAACCAGCACCAATGGACATAATAGTCCAGTCAATGCAATGATTTTTACCAAAATTTGGGCTATAAGTCCTACTTACTCTCAACTTTAAAGCTGACCTTGTGCTGTAGGGTGCTAATTTTAAGCATTTTTTGTCCTATAATTTTTTTTTCTAAAAGGCGATATTTTTCGACTTCAAACGGTTCTTTGCAAATTATTTAAAAATGTATTTTATTTAAAGCATCATGCTTAAAAAAAATGTATGGGAATTTTTTGTAAAAATACAAAAAGTCCTCCTCTTACTTCAAACTTAACATTTTTCAAAACTAAGCGTTATCAACAGCCAAACATCCAGAGCATACCACAAGTACAATAATAAAGCGAATTGTAAAGGGATAATGTTTATGTTTAATTGGGGAGGTAATTAGGGGGGTAATTTTCACGTTTTTTGTCGCTAAAAACAGCTACAGACAGATCTTATTTTTGTCATAACTCCCTTATGTGCATTAGTGCTACAGTACGAAAAAGGTTCTATGAGTTAGAGTTAAAGCACCCGACAGAACGGGCTTAAATTTGAAGTAGAGAGTAAGTAGAACCTATAGCCAAATTTTGGTAAAAATCGATGCAGCTCAAATAATTGCATGGAAACATGTTTTTAATTCTTTTTTAATTTCAATTTAGAATTGCAAAGAGAAGCAGAACTAGATTATATCCTTGGTATGGAGCCAGAAAAAGGATGCAATTGTATGCCGCTTTGTACACAACTTTCATACGATGCGGAAACTTCTCGAGCATCTTGGAAATGGAGGAAACAATTTGCTGCAGAGAGAATCGAAGAACGATTTAGTGCTAAAGGATTTGTAAACTCTCAGTAAGTATTTCAATTTTTTTAAGGTAATATTAGTATATTAGTGTTGGCTTTATAAATTTGTAGTATTTAGTTAAAAATGCGACAAGTGTACTTACGAATATATTTTATTCTATACCATTTAATAAATAAGGAAAATGCAGTTTCGTTGTATCAATTCATTTTGACTGAATTTTGAACAAAGTTCTTGCTATCACGTCAACTTTTTAAGGCATACGATATCGCCTAACTTTATCCGAAATGTCACACAAAATGACTATAAGCAGAACATAAACAAATATAGTATTCAAAAACAATAGTTTTTACTTACGAAAAGTTATGTGTATATGTAGCTACTGCACATGAACAATGAACCTGAACCAATGAACATGAACAATGAACCATAAATATTAACATCAAGGTAAAACATTTTGCTCAGCATCTGTTTCTAGCTAGAGTATTTATGTTTTGAAGGAAAAATCCGTATCATATTAGATTACGTCGACTGTGATGCCGTACCTTCCTGACCTTCAAATCTTGGTAGAATCGCAAGACGGCTATATACAGTATGGAATTTGGTGCTCATATTTTAACTAAGCATCTATTATATCCCTAAGAGTTACTGATTAATTTTGTTTTACAAAGAAAGTTCACATAGTTTTTGCAATTAGGAATTAGAAAATTGAAGACATATTTTTAATAAAAAGTTTAATACAGCAGCCTATATATTTTTTCTACTAGTACTTTCATAATTTCACAGTGTATAATGCTAAAAAAACAATAAGATAAGGAGTCACCAGCTTAAAAGACTACCACATTGTAAAAATGTGGTATATACAGGACGATCGACTTTATATACCATTTATATATTATAATGGTAAACCATTTTCGACTCACGATTAGTTTACCGTAAAATATATTTGCTATAAAATAATATTTTATCAAATTAAAATAATATACGACGACAATTCTGATAGGACTTTTATTGACTAAGCTAAACGTTTGTACAGAACTGAGTTTCGAATAATACTCTTAAAAATACATTACAAAACGTCTAACAGAAGCCCCTAGTGGAAGGGAGCGCGTTTCTAAAAACTATTAAATTATATATCATATTATAATGACAAACACCATTATATTTATTATTGTAGAAAATACTTAAACAATCCATAAGGAAACTAAATTCCCCTAGCTGGCTGTATACCATGTATCACAAAAAAGTTATTTAAAAATTTCTTTATAAAAGCTATACAGGGTGAGTCATGAGGAACTTTACATACTTCTACCATATGTAGAGTCCCTCAGGGAGCATATCATGTGGCCACTAAAAAATGTCAACTCCTCTTCTTTATTAATTAACAGGGTGATTTGTGTAATTGACCATTTATTTCATTTTACTGTAGTGTTTATACTGCTCATTTGATTTTTTTAATTTTTGCATGATACAGTACACTACTATCAAGCATTCGACTGGTATTAGCTAAACTAAAAAATTCCAGGACTGGCTTTGGAAAAATTAATTTAGGGATTCGTATTAAATATTACACCCTGTATAATTTTTTTTTAAAATGCAATAAGTGATTTTCAAACTACATAAATAGCCAATGAAAACGACATATGCGACAATGTTGTCGCACTTTTATTAAATTTTTAGTGAACGATCAAATCTTACCAAAAATAGAACAACCATAATGAAGTATCAAATTATAAGGTATTAATTTAAACAAATGTTATAAATTTTAAACATTTTAATTAAAATGAGTTCCTATAACATAATCTAATACGTAGAAAATTAACATCTTTACTGTCACTTTGTATTATCTCTACGATAGAATCAATTGTTTTTCAATTTTAAATTTTTACTCATAGATGGTATTGGGGCATTATTTTCGATAAATAATAAATTAAATTGATTAAAAAGTCAAACCTCTTGTATGTGTTAGTTTTTGTTGATTGTAAATGATTAAAATTTTATGTCAAATAATAATACATTGCATCAACTGTACTAAATAAAAATAAATCTAAAAAAGTTTAAAATGAAGGTTGGCGTTGACCGTTTGACGTTTCTTGATATTTTATACCCATTGTCATTATTGTCATTATCAATTGTTATTTATGTGTACAAGAATACATATTTCTTCTGTCATATCTACGTTAAGTACGTTGTGTTAGTTTTGGTAGAGCTTTTGTTACTTTCGTTCAAAATGCCACATCAGTTTTCGACCACAGAATATGCAGACATAATATTTGTTTATGGATTCTGTAATGGGAATGGTGGGGCTGCTAGTAGAGAATATCGCAGGAGATTTCCTAATCGTCGAACTCCCAGTCATCCAACATTTGGGTCAGTTTTTAATTATTTGCGAGAAAATGGCACTTTTCCTAGCGGAACAACAGAGCGACATGTAGATGAAGCGCAGGAAGATGACAGTATGGACGCCGTTACTATGAACCCTACAATAAGCACTAGACAAGTAAGTCGAGAACTCAATGTTACTCAATCAAAAGTAAGTAGAGTCTTACAAAAAAATAATCTATACCCATATCACATTCAAATGGTTCAGCGACTACATGCTGGAGATGAGATCAATAGGTTGGAATTTTGTAGATGGATTAACAATAATCGACCAACGCTATACAGGACACTATTTATAGATGAAGCCCAATTTACCAGTGACGGGATAAATAATTCACGAAATTCACATGTGTGGACAGAAGAAAATCCCCATGCTATTCGAGAACGTCGTTCTCAGTTAAGGTTTTCGGTTAACGTGTGGATTGGTGTCATAAATAACCAATTAGTAGGTCCTTACTTTTTTGATGGTCCTTTTACAAGGCAGGTCTATTTTAACTTTCTACAAAATATTTTGCCGAATTTGCTTGTCAACGCGAACGTTGCTATCCGAGGGATGTATTTTCAGCATGATGGGGCACCCCCACACTTTTTACTGGCAGTGAGACAACATCTCAATAATGTTTATGGCAACAGGTGGATAGGACGTGCAGGTCCTATTTCGTGGCCTTCAAGATCCCCTGATTTTAATCCCGTTGATTACCATATTTCGGGACGATTGAAGCAACTAGTTTACTCAGTGAATATTAATAACCGACAACAATTAATTGATAGAATTATACATTGTTGTAATACTATTAGAAACGATCCCCAGAGTATCCGTAATTCAATACGTCAATTAACAATTCGGCAACAAAAATGTGTACAGGCTGAAGGATTCCATTTCGAAAATCTATTTTGAATTATTTTTATTTTGTTACCATTATTGTATCTTTTCCAGTTCTAATTTATGGGTTTATCATAACTATGTACATATTTTTAGTTTTTTTTTAATTGTTCTTCGTTATTGTTAGTAATTACTATTTTTTGTTGTGCAGTGACTCAGTTTATCATTTCAATTAAAATGTTTAAAATTTATAACATTTGTTTAAATTAATACCTTATAATTTGATACTTCATTATGGTTGTTCTATTTTTGGTAAGATTTGATCGTTCACTAAAAATTTAATAAAAGTGCGACAACATTGTCGCATATGTCGTTTTCATTGGCTATTTATGTAGTTTGAAAATCACTTATTGCATTTTAAAAAAAATTTATACAGGGTGTAATATTTAATATGAATCCCTAAATTAATTTTTCCAAAGCCAGTCCTGGAATTTTTTAGTTTAGCTAATACCAGTCGAATACTTGATAGTAGTGTACTGTATCATGCAAAAATTAAAAAAATCAAATGAGCCGTATAAACACTACAGTAAAATGAAATAAATGGTCAATTACACAAATCACCTCAGGCCCACACCGCTCAGGCCACGTCATTTCAGACCACGTCAGCGCATACCGTTCCCTCGCATACAGCGAGTATAAAAGCAGCCACTGTCACCTCGAGGGACCAATTAAGGGTCTAACCACCTTCTGATATCCCCGGGTGCTCTGTAGAGGGCTTCGGAGTAAACGTCGAGAGCTCCTATACTTAAGACCATTTTCGGGTCTAGACTTAGGAAATATTTATCTTCGGTGTCTTGCCTTGAAAAAGGCAGGATATTTCTTACATGACAATTTCTTCGTCGAAATAAAAACACCAAGTTAAGTTGAAACAATTCTCAGCCACAGAGTATGGAAAATAATTGCAGGAAGCAGAGCCCCGAGAGCACTAAGCTCTCGGAGAGCCCGTGAGGGACTGACTTGTCTGACCTGAAAATTGACAATATTTATATGGGCTGTTCGAGCGATAAATAGGGATTTCCAGGTCAAGATCCAATGGGAAAATTCGAGGCGGGGCGATGCGCATCGAAATGCGTACTAGTCCACAGACTATGACATTCGATGACACCACACAGGGTAAGACCGGTTGTCACTCGACACTGATGTGTAGGCAGATTGAGACCTCAGTGCCGAGAGACAGTTCTTGCAATATAGAACACGATACTGGTGCGTCTCGAGTGAGGGGAGTAGGCAGATTGAAACCCCGAACTCGAACCGAACCGTATCACTCTTGATAATGGCTCCAAAAAGCTGCCGAAACGTCGAGTAATAAATTCTCAACGCGGTTCTTCCCGAGAACTAAGTAATTTTCATTCATCTGACCGCGGAAATTTATCCGAACATATATATATATATATATATACATATATATATATATATATATATATATATATATATATATATATATATATATATATATATATATATATTTATATATACATATATATACATATATATATATACATATATATATATATACACATATATATACATATATATATATATATATATATATATATATATATATATATATATATATATATATATATTAATTAAACACCCTATATTTGTAGTATAAAAGGGGTACAAAAGCAAGAACCTGTTGTAGGCATAATTTTTAATGATAGAATATAATATAATAATAATGATATAATATTTCGAAAACTTTTTATAATGAAAATAATAATTTCTGTATTTCATTTTTTTTGTATGTTGCTTTAAGGTATTTGCAAATAGTAAAGTTAATAAAAACAATAAATTTAAATCATGAAAGAACCGTTTTTAAACTGCAATTTAAAATATCTCCAAAACTTTTGAGTAAAGGCATAAGACAAATTTAACGACATTGTCTAAAGTTTATGATGGTATCATAAAATACAAAATGATGCATTTAAAAATACTGAGCCAATAATTATTAACTTTAATGTGTTTTGACTTAGACATTAATGTCTTACAGTCTTAATGTCTTTGTCTATGAGTGTTAGAAAAATTAATTATTATTCTTTATGAATTTTGACATTCATTTAAAACAATGGTTATAACAGGCCGTTTCTTTTGTACACTTTTCAATTATACGGGCATTGAGCTTGTTAAGATTTTCATTCAAATTTGATTACAACTTTTTAAATACCCTATATAACACAACACAACTTACTATTCGTCTAACGTGGAAGTGTAGCAAATTTTAAATTTAAAATTAAATATAGGATGTTTCATTTAAAACACATCAATGATGTGGCACAGTGTTGTGAAAGATTATGTATATTTGTAAATAATTTTAAAATGTAATGTTACTTTTGTTATTAACGGTTTTTGGTATCTTGTTTAACAACCAACTTTAACACAAAAATTGATTACCTTGTTAATAGAAAATATCTTGGTATGGGTTTAATAAGTTTTGGCGACCGACCTCGTCAAATATGACATTATTTTTCGCTGCTTAGAAAAATTGATGTGGTTTATGTTTAACTAAAATAAAAATAAAAAATAATTTTGTAGAATTATAATATATTTATAATCCAGTATTTATTTAATATTTTTTCACTTGATTGTTACAGGCATTTCTCTAGACTGACGATATACTTTAAATCTGACCAGTTCATCCCAAGCCAACGAAACGAGCTCTACGGGTTCTTCGATTTTTTGTCGAACTTCGGGGGACTGCTAGGTCTGTTCACAGGATTCTCATTACTCTCGGCAGTCGAAGTAGTATACTTCATTAGCGTTCGACTGTGGTACAATTACAAAATGTACGGTGATTATTCTGGACCACCACCAAGAACCGAAATTTAAATGAATATGATTTATATGGACTCAGCAAATGTATCCAAACTATATTCGCACAACAAATTTCCAATTGTTTTTGGGTTCACCACTACCCAACCACTAAATTTGCACCACTAAATTCAATTTATATCAACGATTTAAACTGTTGTATAATTAATAAATGATTCCCATGCATTATCCATACATTCTTTATTATAGCTGGGAATTTGTTGTGTGTATTGTGAAGCCATATCCACAATGGACTTATGCAATAGTTAGAAACATTAGATTCGAAACGCAAGCACAATTTTTTTAAAACTAACAACACAGAAAAACCAATTTTGTGTATATAAGTAAAAAAAACTAAATTTAAAAACAAAGTCGAAAGAAAAGGTGGTATATCTCAGGGAACTTTACGAATCATAATCTATATACTTAAACTCATCGAAATTAACTACAAAAATTAACATTAGTCAGTAACAGAGAACTTCTGCTACTACTCTCCGTTGAAGATAAAGCGAACTAGAAATTTTATATACAATATGAAAAAAGCAATTTTTTAAGAAAAATATAATGTTTCATTCTCGTAATCCTCACTTTGAATATTAACGGAAGAAACGAGGTGTGAACTATTTGTTGGCAAACATTCAATTACTTGTAAAAATTATTGAAATGCAAGCCCTTAGTGAAAGTACGCCCAATGTGGTTACGGCTTCTAGGTTTAGATATAACAGAAAATACCTATTTTTTAAAAAATATTAGATTCATGTTTATAATCTAAAAAATGGCAGTTACTTTAAAGCTACCTCTACGGACAGTGATAACTTGTAGCTTTTATTTAATTATATTTACACTGTGTTAATACCAATAAAACATTCTGAGGTTATGACATGTTATATTTATTGTTACTAATAAAATGAATAATTAGTTTCATAAAATTTTGTTTAATTATCCCTGTTTATCGTGATGTGATCATAACATTTAAAAAATGTTGTCAATTTTAAAACTAGTAAACTATTAAAACATTAAACCACAAAATAAATTTGGGTTTGGCAACACAATTGCACAGTTTTTATGACAGAAGATTATGGCAGTCCTTACTGACTGTTCAAAACAGAAAAATTTGATACTATCTTTTTGTGACATGTTAGTTAGACATGTGGTTCGAAATCAAAACGGCAAATCAAATGTAATTCTCATTACAATTAATTATTTAATCCCCCATAAAATAAGGCTTTAAGTTAGAATTGCACCACTCGGTGGCGCAGAACATGAGTATTTTATCATACAAAAATAGAAAAATATTATTAAGCTCATACATTTATTATATACCCAAATAAATATGTCATTAATATAGTCTCTTCGCATTAGATAGCATAATTTTTATTATTCTCACTACATTCGCCACAAAGTTTATCTATCGCTACTTCTATTATCATATTGAGTTTCCCAAATTTTTCTTTATATGCTTACGTTAAAATCTTTATAATGATTTCTTTATACTAAATCATTTAGTAGATTAAATCACCTAATAGCTTTAAGTTTAACCCGGCGACTGTGTGATGACACTTTCTGATAGTAGCTGTGTGTTGGGGTAATATTCACCCCATTTTTTTATTTATAAAATAGAGAAAATATTTTATTTTTACATGCAACTTTAGGATTTTAAATCATGGATATATTGTTATATATCCTTTTTCAAATGTATATCAAAAAGATACTAAAATTTAGTTTATTAACCAAAATTTTTGTTACCAACAGAGATAGAGATATTATAGAATAAAAAAATACAAAATTTAGAAAAAGCAACCAAGAACTTTTGTTTAAATAGCATAATTAATAAAAATATACACAATGTTCAAGATAAAGAAAACTGTCACATTTCACACATTTCTTTTGACACTTTCTGTCCTTTTCACGGGGACACACTTTACATCTGGATGTTGTTCCTTGTTTCTTGTTGGGAGGTCCTTGAGTGTCCCCTCCACTGACATTTTATTTTAAAATCCACAAGGAAAATAATTCCTGTAGCTGGCTGTATACCACTTATAACAAAAAGAGGTTAGTCTTTGTATGTGGGTATATTTTATTAGATGACTAGAATAAAATATACCCACATACAAAGACTAACCTCTTTTTTTTTTTATTTTTATTTTTTTTTTATTTTATTTTAGTTTCGTCTTTATGTCTGATGATATTCTTTGATTGTTACTTCGTATTTCAATATATGGTTTAATTAGTGCCGAACCAAGTTCTTTTAAATAAAATCTGCGTTGGCTTGTTATGTTAATAAATAACATAAATATGTATTCCTGCATTATTAAGCAGTGAAAAAAAAAAGCCCAGGAGGCTTTACACATGGAAGTCGCCTTTAGACGGACATCAGGGCATTATAAGGAACCAAATAGATTATGTGACAATTAATAGAAGGTACAGGAATGCTATTACTAAGGTATCTGCATTACCTGGAGCAGACATAGGATCTGACCACAATCCCTTAGTAGCAAATATCAAACTGAGGCTCGCTACAGCTAAAAGAAAACACCAGAAGGCATCAGTAAACATTAGAAAACTCAAAAACAATGAAACAAATGAAGCGTACACAGAGGAAATAAACAATAGGTTCTCTAATATGGCAACTGAAAATGATGTTGAAAAGTCATGGACCACCATAAAAGAATCATTTGATGAGTTGAACAACACTTTTCTACTCGAGAGTAAAACAACTACCAAGAATGAGTGGATGACAGAAGAAATATTAGAGATGATGGAACAACGCAGGCAGTGTAAGATCAGGCAGGACGAAGTAGGGTACCGAAATATACACAGTCAAATTCGTAAAGAAATTATAGCGGCGAAGGAGATCTGGATGACTACACTTTGCGCCGAGGCTGAAAGCCTATATAAACTCGGCGACAGCTTCAATCTTCACAAGAAAATTAAGGAAATTGCTGGTGTCTTCAAGAAAAAACAAGTCACTGGTATACATAATGACCAAAATGAATTAATAACGGACCCTAGCGATATACTTAATACTTGGAAAATGTACACAGCCAATTTGTTCAATGATGACAGAACACAAAAACCACCACAACTGGGAGACCATTTGTATGGCCCAAGTATTTTGAAAGCTGAAATTGTACACGCTATCAAACTATTAAAAAGTAACAAAACCCTAGGACCAGATGATATGTACGCAGAAACAATCAAGTTACTTAATGAAGAAAACCTAGACATTATTGTCAAGCTCTTTAACGACATCTACGATACGGGCCAGATTCCAAAAGATTGGCTTCGATCTACATTTATCGCCCTACCAAAAACACCACGTGCGAACTTCTGCAAGGACCACCGACTAATAAGCCTAATGAGTCACTTTTTGAAACTTTTCCTGAGAATACTTCACACTAGATTGTTTAAGAAATGTGAAGAGGTCAGTGGATGGAGTCAGTTTGGTTTCAAAAATGGACTTGGCACGAGAGAAGCGATCTTTAGTATGCAAACATTGATACAGAATTGTTTAGATCAAAGAAAGGATGTTTTTATCTGTTTCATCGATTACGAGAAAGCATTCGATAATGTAAAACATGAAGTGATGATAAAATACCTACAAGAGTTGGGATTGGATGCAAAGGATATAAGAATCATTGCCAATCTGTATTGGAATCAGACAGCAACAGTACGTCTTTAAAATTCCAACGAAACAGAAGATTTCTCCATTAAAAAAGGAGTAAGGCAAGGTTGTATACTGTCTCCAATGCTGTTCAATTTATACGTAGAAAAAGCCTTCGCAGAAGCAGTGGAAGACTCTAATAAGGGTATTAAAGTTAACGGCATATTTATTAATAACATCAGGTATGCCGATGATACAGCCATAGTGGCAGATAACATCGAAGATCTTCAATGCCTTTTGAATGATCTAACTCTTGCAAGTGAAGCTCGGGGTTTGAAAATAAATATCAAGAAGACAAAATCAATGATTATAAGTAGAAATGATTACCCCAACGCAAAGATATATGTCTCTGGAGAAGAAATCGAACAAGTCAGGCAATTCAAATACTTGGGATGTTTGCTGAATGAGGGTTGGGACCCCGAGAATGAAATAAAGAGCAGAGTTGAACAAGCCAGAAATGCTTTTTTGAGGCTTCGTAAGTTTCTGACTGATCGCAAATTGGACTTCAACCTCCGATACAAGATGCTTAAGTGTTACGTGTGGCCTGTTCTCCTGTACGGAATGGAAGCATGGACGTTAAAGGCCAGTTCCATTAACAAACTTGAAGTGTTCGAAATGTGGTGCCTGCGTCGAATGCTCAGAATATCATGGACGGACAGGGTCAGAAATGAGGAAGTACTCAGAAGAGCGGGCTTACAGGATAGGGAACTTTTTAATTATGTAAAAAGTAAGAAGACTGCATACTTGGGGCACATTATACGAGGAGAACGATACACTTTTCAGCAACTGATACTCGAAGGGAAAATAGAGGGTAGGAGAGGTCTCGGACGTAAAAAAATGTCATGGCTGCGCAATATTCGACAATGGACAGGAATCCACAGCTATGAAATGCTTCGCAATGCTGCTAAAAACAGAATTATTTAATCCAGAATATTTAACATCTCACCTGACAAGACGATGTACGGTGGACGCCTACGCAGAAATGCATGGCACCTTAAGAAGAAGAAGAAAAAAAAATTATTAGAGGCCATTTCGTGCTATTACGAGACAAATTATATAACACAAACATTCCATGCCACGTTTTGTGTGATTATAAAAGTCTATAATCTCAGGTTTATTTTATTTGTGGTCAAACTCTGTATCATGATAAAGTGAAGAAGCTCTTACACTATTTTGTTTTTCTTCGGGACAAAGGACACCAAAAAAATGTCTTTTTTAAATTCGAACATTGCGTGGTTTTCAGCTCTGTTTTTGGAGCTATTAAAAAATTGTCGGTATTTTCCTCTGGTTTTTACGAATAGTTCCAACAGATGTTCACTAAGCAAATGTTCCATTAGCGGTTGTCGCTGTTAAACCAGTTGTCGAATGTAATGTTGCGGTTAGTACCACGTATTGGATTTATATGCCTGTTTACTACATCAAACGGTCGATTACCGAATTGAAAAGGTCCTTCAGGCTGTAAGCCAACATACACCTCTAAATTTAAAATGAAGAATATTTTGGCATCCACTAAGGCAAATATTTTAATTCCATATTTGGACGGCTTCTTCTTCTTCTTGTAGTGCCTATCCGTTTCGGATGTTGGCGACCATTAGACGGCTTATTGGGGCTATATTGTCGAAAGGAACAACGTCCCCGAAAAGATTCTAATTTTTCTTCGATCATAAGTACCGACTAGGAATAAAATATTATTGAAAATTGGATACAAATTGACCAAAAAAGCTCGCATAGCTTCCAGTTTATCTATTCTTTTTCATTTTCAATATTATCGAATCGTAGGCACTTTAAAAATAATGCAACGCACTCGCACTGTTTCATCTGTAGCCCAAAGATTCTCCGTATTTATTCTTTTTGCTTTATAAACACCTGACTGTTATAGTAACCCGAAAACTGCACGAATTTCTTCTGCATCCGTAGGCTTGGTGATATACTTCTGTTGGTCATTCTTAGCAACTAAACTGGTTTTTATTAGTGCATTGGAAAATATCTTCTACAATAATATTATCAATGAATAATTCAGAGCAAGAAATGGGCAACTTGCAATATTTTGCATTATTTAGAACACCGGGAAGTAGAGTAATTAAATTTTCTTGTCGTATTCTAACCGATTTATTGAAACAGTTTTTTGCCGATTTTGTTTTCCCATCCCGTCCAATAAAAACTTGAATTGTCTTACTCTATCATCTTCGAACGTATTGTTATCTTGAGAGGATGCTTCCGACGATAATTGACTTTCCTGATTAGAAGTTCCAGGCTGACAATTTTCCACTGATTGAAGTTCGTTTTTTAAAACATCCTCACTGGGACGAACGCTAACCTGCTGACTTTCATTTTTAGATTCGCTTTCTGATCCTAACTGATCCAGGTAATTCATCCTGTCAAAGCTTCAAGAGGGCTTCTTGTTCTTTCTCCAAACTACACCTATTTCTTCTATATGTTTGAAATTAATAATATATAAATAATTTTCAATATTCCTACCAATTTAATTATGTTTCTGTTATAAAAATCAAAATAAATTGTGGTAGTATAAGAACTTACCTGTTAAAAATAAACCGGTGTTGTGGGGTAAAAATTACCAAAATCTTAATAATATTGAACTTAAACTGTTTGGTCAAAATCACCCACAAGTCCAAAGAACGCGACACCAATCATTTAAATCTTATTTATATACTGAATTTTATTATGCAATACAAGGTCTGTTATATTATGAAGTAGTACTCGTGGCGCCAGAAGAATCTGGTGATGTTGCCACTATTTTAACAAGCACTAATGAACGACGTGGGTGATTTTCACGCCACAACCTAGTTGCCGGGTTAAATGTGGTATTGTCTCTAGCGACACATCTCTCCGATGAGATGTACATTGGAACAATGTAACTCAACGTTATTTTACTACTTAATGTAGAGCAAAAGCATACTTCTTAAATTTTGTAAAATGCAATTTGAATATCTGTAAAAGCTCTTTTTAAGTATTCCTTCTTCTATCTTTATTTCTTTGGTTATTAACCAATCTAAAAGCTTGTAAAGGTTTAATAAAATCTCTAAAGTTCAACTCACGTACTTCAAATCCCGCCCTGTATAAATTTTAAATCTGCATTTTAAAATTTTTCGAATTAAAACACTTTAGTTTTTTTGAGTATAATAAACATTTGATGATTATTTTTATATCGTAATATTCCTTAAGATCGGCGGAAAATCAAAGAAATAACGCTGATCAAACGATTCAACGTTGAGTGTCTTGACGAACTGGGGATTTTTACAGGCAAAAAATGATACTACATGCGTGAAAATTGAGATCATTCAACAACGAAATCTTGAAAAAGAAGGTTGAATCAAATGCCGCCTTTACCGGCTTTTTAGCCAGTAAAAGGGCTTTTGGTTATTGTTTAAGTACTGTTTGAACAATTTTTTTAATGTGCGTAACAAAACATGTCTTGATATTTTTGGAAAATTTTCATTAGATTGAATAGAAGAAGCGATTGTTTTATAGTTTGTAATTCTTTTTTGAATTAAAATTCATGTACTGCACTATGAATGGCATGTTTGTTTGTATTATCCAATTTTATTTGTATCCTTTTTCTTGTCTCAGCCTTCAAAGTATTATTATCGTTGGTTTCATCGTCCGATTTAATTACTCTGTACATACTAGCTTCGGAAACTTATGTGAAAATACATAGTTTTTTCTTAGGGTGTTAAATTGTGACATTTTGTTTTGATATACGGTTTACTATTACTACTGTCTGTCATATTTATTATTTGTCACAAAAATGAATTAAACTAAATTACTCACAATTTACAAAAAGTAAACGTAAAAGTTCCTTCCACTACAATAATATATTATAATATAAAAATATAATAAGATACAAAATATAATATCTATTTAATACTATAAACAATTTTGTTCACTACTTTATGAAACCCCTGTCAGTGAGTTTATAAAACAGACTTATAGATAACAGGCAATAAAATAGCTACCCAAACAATGGCGTTGTTGTCAGTTACATTGCCTTAATTTGTTTTTTTTTTCGCCGTAGTTAGTTAAAAAGTAGACCAGTCAAATTACTGAAATGTATTTCATATAAAGTGAGATATTTTCCATCTAAACGTATATTCTTTAAACAGTCAAAAAAATAGGTTTTTGTCATTTTTAAAGAGATTAAACAGATTCTGCAATAATCCACTAATTTTTTTAATAAATAATAATTAAATTTTCTTCTTTTGTCGGAACAAAAATATATTTTTCTAAAAGATAAACGTCAATTTTTACTGGCCTGTAAAAAATCATTAAATGATTGAAGAGTCACTTGCTATAATTGTGGTACTTTACCATATTAACAGGATGGTTATGGTTGGAGTTAAAAAATTGCAAAATCAAATTGTGGTAAATCAAAAGTAAAGATTAATTTGTGCAGAAGAGGCCATTTTTAACTGTAGTGCGTGTAGCTAAACAAGCCCACCAGTCACCACAAACAATTATTTTCTATCCTTTTTATGTATACTGCAAAAGCAGATAATTATTGTCTTGAATATTTTCGTTTGACAGTCAATATGAAAAAGGAGATTTACTATTTTTAATTTTCTATTAATGTAGCCAGTGTAGTGCAATGTTAGTGATTTTTGGAGGGGTACTTTACCTATTTTTTTATATTTTAACGCTATTGTTTTTTTTTATACAACACCAAATTTTGTATGTAGATTCTACGAACCTAAAAACTAAATAGGTAAATAATGACACAGGTAAATTTTCGATTTTTTTTCATTTTTAGTAACATTCAATATTACGATCATTTTTAAATATGTTTACTAGGTCATCGAGAAACATTTATATTAAACTTTCTATAAAGATGTGGGAGGTATTAACTTGTAATGGACATTTTTGTTTGTAAGATCTAAGTTAATATGTCCAATTAAATCTATGTTTTGGATAATAATAAATATGGCTTTTACGTAAAAATGTTATATTGTTTAATTTCTCTTTATAATAATAATATTTTTCCTCATGGACCACATATAAATGATTTAGAACAGGTTTGCTGAATAAGGATACGAGGTAGGTGAGATGATTTACTGTTTATTTGTATATATATATATATATATATATATATATATATATATATATATATATATATATATATATTATATATATACATATATATATATATATATATATATATATATACATATATATATATATATATATATATATATATATATATATATATATATATATATATATATATTGGTTATTGTTGATTATTATTTGTTTGTATATTTAATTTGGTTTTGAGTGTTCTTTTTCCCTCATAAAAAAGACAAAGTGTCCTTGATTTCAGGTCCTTTTTGGCAAATTATTTATAATTTTTCGTCATATTGTTTATCCCATATTTCTGATTTAGATCTATTTAGTAGCTCCTTAATTTTTCTTCTCTTTAATGTTTCTTTTGTTTCTGTGCTAGTAAGAATGATCTAAAGAACCGTGCCTGCATATTTTACGATTAGATCGTTTATTTTTGCAGGACAGTGTAAAAGTTTCGGACGAAGTTCTTTCTTATGTGTTGAATTGTTTAACCATACTGATCACCTCTTTCAAAAATTCGGCCTAAACTTGGCTTAATCACTTACTGAACGGTCGTAAGAATATCTTCGAACAGATGTTAATTAAACAATACTTGAAGGTCATTAAGGTAATTACAAAATATAGACTATTAGCCAAGCGGTCTAATTGGTCTATTTTTATCAAGAAAAACTTGAGGAACCATTAAGAAGAAATGGTAGACTATTCGAGCTCCTGAGAGACTAAATCTTTGTAAGGGGGAAGATGTGTAAGTATTTGCCTACTAATTAGAAGTCTAATAGGAAGTAAGCCTAGTAGTAGCCTAGTAAGTATAGGAAGTTCCATAGAAACGCGGTTACTAAAATGGATTGTCTTTACTTACTGTAAATTTTCAAAGATGTCATGTCTAATTTTAGTTTTATACTAACTAAATACTACAGAAACAGAGCAGCGACTGTTTATCGTTTCGCCTCCTCTAAAAAAACATTTTTATTTATTAATAATATAACATACATATACAGTATCTAAAGTTTATAGACGATTTCGAACTAATAATTGTAGAGGAATTGTATCAAGCAAATTACTCTCTATAGTTTGTCATCTGTCTTCCTAGAGATTACTGAAAAACTGTAAATGGACAAACTTAATGCACATTTAGATAAGGTAAAAAATACGAAGATACTGAGTGGACGGATTATAATTATAGGAGATTAGTGTATCTAGTAAATGTTATTTCTTATTACCCCTTGGCATGACGATTATTCTTGGAATATCCTTAGAGATTTTTAATATAGTGGTTTTTCGTGACCTACTATATATCCGCCTATATTACGATGACTTTAAAGCCAATGACATGAGTGACTTTAACGCCAAAATTTGACGTGGCGCTGAAGGAGGCAATATAGGAGCACCCAGTCTCGGTACCAGAAACAATAGGGGAGATAGACTTGTACAATTCTGCGTAGAGAACAAACCTAATAATAGTTAATACCTTCTTCAAACAACACCTTAAAAGACTCTACACTTGCAAATCACCTGCATATAGAGAACACAGAATTGTTAGGAATCAAATTGATGTTATTTAAGAAATATATAAAACGGTCACAACGTGCGGTCACAACTTCAAGAAATATATAAAATTTACTAAAAATCGATCACTGATCGACTTTTGAACCATAGTGATCGCAATCCAGTTATAATGAATTTTAGATTAAAAAGATTTCCAAAAGTTAAAAGGAAAAAGTGACAAAAAAATAGAAATCTGACAACTCAAGGACCCTGAAGAAACAAGAAGAAGATATTGGGTTCACGAAAAAAAAAAACAAAAAAAAAGAATGGATAACGCAAGCGATCATGGACCTCATGGACTTCTTCTTTCTTCTTCTCGTAGCACTACAAACGGTGAATTTTGGCTGACTGCACAACTTGATTTTATCTTGAATGGTCGTCCATAATAGTTGGGTCAGTGGGGAGCCCCATTGTTCTTAGATCTGACGATATATTGTCTCTCCATCGCAGTCGTAGACCTCCTATGGGCCTTCTTCCTGTGGAGGCTTTCTCCCATATTAACTTGGCAAGGCGGTTATTAGGGAGTCTATGGACATGGCCAGCCCATCTTAGATGTTGGGATTTAATCTCTTGGGCTATATCGCTCGCTCTATACATCTGCTTGACCTCAGCATTGGTTCTCATTCGGTATTGGACCTCATGGACGTAAGACGAACATTTAATAAAAAAACCCAACAGATTATAAACAAATCAATAAAATAATTAGGAAAAAGTGCAGAAAAGCTAAAGAAAACTGGATGTTAACAAAATGCTATAAATTGAATAATTTCAGCAAAGATAAATTACCTTTAGTGTCCATAAGAAAGTGAAAGAAATGACTAGTTGGTTCTGAGAGAGACAAGAAACCATATTTTTTTGACGACGATAAACCATCCACAGATAATCGAATAAATAAAAATAAAGTTCCAGAAATATCCAAAGAAGTTATTCGTTCAGTAAAAGATTAGAAAAACAGAAAAGTCACCGGTCCAGACACAACATCTAAATTACTCCACTAAATTATGACATTTTGACACTAATGACATTTGTGAAATTTTAAATTTCAAAATTTATATCGACGATTTTTTGTATTTTCTGTTTTATTCCTTACATTTTTTTAGATTTTTCGTTTGTATTTATATAAAAACAGTTTTTTTCAGAAATATTTAGCGACATATTAGTGTTATTAAGATAACAATATGGATTCAATTAATTTTTCTTCACCAAAAAAACGCCGAGTAGATTTGGGTCATTTATCTACAAATGAGAAACAATGCATTATAAACATGTATAAACAAATCAAAAGTGATAATTCTGGAATGAAAATAACAGCCACGGTAGCAAAAATAAAACAGGCAACAGGTTAGTTTTGCAGAATAGTTATAGTTAAAATCAAGACTTACTAAAGTAATGTGCTAATTTTAGGTGTTGCGAATTCAACTATTTACCGAACAATTAAAGAATATAAGCAGACTGGAACAGTAAGATGTTCTAAAAATATTGGCGGTCGACCTTCTATTCTTGCAACATACGATGAAAAAGTTAAAACGTCTATACGCCAGAGAGTACACAGCTTCTTTTTCAAGAATGAAATGCCTACATTAAATAAAATTTTAAGTGAAGTAAACAACCGCCCAGATCTTCCAAATATGTGTCGTTCATTATTATATAAATTCTTGAAGCAAATCAATTTTAAGTAAGTAAATATAGGTTAGCCACAATTATATAGTAAATAAAACGTACAACCCAAAAAATATATTATGTCTGAATTAGGGAATCAATTAGAAGATAAAGAGCTTTAAAAATATTTAAAAATTACCGAATATCGATTTTTGTTCTATTTTCTTTGCTTATAACTTTAAAACTATTCATTTTGGAGCAAAGCCGTACAAAAATAAAATAAAGGTAATGATTAAATTTCCTGTTATATGAATAGAGGTTAAAAATGTCTTAATGTATTTCCCTTGCTGCAAAATAGCAATAAATACCACTAATCCATTAATCATTTCCATCAATCCATTAATACAATTAATCCTAAAGATGCTTTAATGTTGTTAAAAATAAATTAACAAAATATAACTACTTATTTTTTCCTATGTTGTAGACCTTTTAACGCTCTAAATGCAAATTGTCTCATTTGAAAGCTGTATAATTAGTTAAACAATCTTTGTTTAATTAAATAGTCTTTATTTGATCAAGGAAATATAGGTAGGTAAACACAGATGACATATTCTTCTGGGGCGAAATCAGAACCGCTGAAACTGATAAGTTTCAGGTAAAAAAAATTAACAAACAAATTTAATTTGTTTAAACAATGATTGTTTAAATAATTATAGACCATTCAAATGAGAATATTTCTATTTATAACGTTAAAAGGTACACGTGTGGTAAGTTTTTGTAAAAAAAAATCCACAACGTAGAAAGAAATACCTATGTGGTTTTATTTTGTTATAAATAAATTAATTTATTACAAGAAAACTAAAGCCTTTTTGGCATTTAGAAGTGCGTTAGTTAGGTAGATGTGTGTTAGTTAAAAAAAATTAATTTATTTATTATAATAAAATTAAAACATATTTGGAATTTGATAATGCGCTATTCAGCTGGCTACTCGAGTTACTTCGGATTAAAAAAAAATGAAGAAAATTGTTCTATTGGAAGCTGAGAAAATGCATTTTTTTTATGTATACCGATTTTGAACTTTGAAGTTAAACTTTCTTCAACCTATTTTTTTGAATTTTTGGTATTTTTATACCAAATAATCGCTCAATGCCGATTGTTTTTTGTTGTGTACTGTGTATATAGTGTAGAATGAAATATATATTACTTGAAAACTACTTTATATGTAAGTACAATACTAAAAACCATGAATCTTAACGTTAACCTTCTGCCATCCGGTTCTCTCCTTCTTTTCTTTTCTGTTACCATCTGTAATACAAACTTAAATATATGCATCAACTATAACATTTTCTTCCTTGACAATGAATTTTTTTACAAATTCATTTTTACAATAGGTTTACATATTCTTGGAGATCTACGTAAGGTAGGTATAACTTTGGTATCAGAAATCGAAAATTGTCCAATAGATTTGTCAAATAAATTTTTATATTTTATAAACAATTGTTGTAACTCCTTTTCTGCAATTGAGACAGTGTTCACATTGTGTAAATTTATATCTAATGAATGTATCCACTCTCTCCCAACCCAGGATTTAGTTTTATTCTGATGCTCAACTGTCACCAAAGCCATACCTAAAACATGTAATTCATTTTTACAGTAAGTAGCTAACTTTATATTAGTATTTTGTAATTGTAATTCAGTACAATTCTCATTAAATACATTTGTGTTAATAATACTGACTACAGCATCTGAATCAATTTCAAACTGTATCGGTTTGTTATTTACTTTCAAACTAATAATAAATTTATCTTTTGAATTAGTTGAATGCACATTTAAAATTTCCTCAACAGCATTTATGTTTTTAGTTTTCAAACAAACTTTTTGTAAATGTCTCTTTGTCTCTTTTCTTACAAAAATTACATACCAAATTTTTCTTTTTACATTGAGTGGCTAAATGAGAAGCATCCCCACAACGATAGCATATACCTGTTTTAGTGTTTGAACTAGAATGTGTAATATTTGTACTTGAATTTACATTTGAACTTGTATTAGTATTTTTTTTACTCTTATTGAGTTTTGAATATTTTGAACAATGTGATCTAGATTTATTAGATTGTAAAAAATTAATTGAATTATTGTAATTTAATTGATTACTCTCCTTTTCTGATCGTTTCCAAACTACTGGCAATCTCTACTGCTCGATCCAAGTCTAGATTCCTTGTTTCCAATAGTCTTGCTTGTATTTTTTTTAACGTAGGTAATCCAAAGACAAATTGGTTCCTTATTACAGATTTTAGATATGCTTAAAAATTGCAATTTATTGCTGTCTTCTGTAATGCTAGTAAGAATTCTTGCACTGATTCTCCCTCGGCTTATTTTCTGGTTTGAAACCTGTAAATTTCAGCAATTTCCAAAGGGGCATGATTGTAAAAATTGTCGGGCAATTCGCATTTTAGTGCACTCTAACCTAACCAAATATATTTCCTCAAGGCACCGCGTCACAGTGTTGCCGTATTTATTTTAGTAAAATATGTATATGAATGTTACAAATATAAAGTTACTTTTACGAAATAATAATTTGTGTTATGAGAAGCTACAAATTTTAAATAAGTATAAAACTTGCCATATTTTTTTTGTAAAATGTATACGAAGGTTTAAAATATACGGTAATTTAATTAATACTATTAATTTTTTATATCATTGTAATCAATTTTATTGTATATGCATTTGATTATCTTTAAAACTAAAATCTATGAATTTTTATATAATTTCAATGCATTTCTATTATATACGGTAAGTGTAATAATTTCATTCTATGTTTTATCCTCTGCTACTAAATTGTCACATAGTGTATCATAGGCTTCAGGACCCATATAATGTAATAGATAAGATAATTTCATATTGTGATCTATTTTAAAAACTTTAAAGACTCCTGCCAGGCGTTTCACCCATCGTGACCAGTTTGTAACTGATTACTGATTCATTAAACGATTCCACTGTAAATGTAGAATGAATTTATAATGTACTGGTAGTTGCGGCTTCCATAATTTATCGTTTTTCACTTTTGTATGGTACATAAAAGTAAAAATTTATTAATCCTCGTCGCCAATTGTTGTGTACTGTGTATGTAGTGTAGAATGAAATATATATTACCTGAAACTACTTTATTTTAATATGTATGTAAGTACAATCAAAGAATATAATACATATTCTTTGATAATACCAAAGAATATAGACGCTTTCTATATTCTTTGATAATACCATAATACATAGTAAGTAAAAGCTACGAATCTTAACCTTAACCTTCTGCCATCATGCGGTTGCGGTTCTCTTCTTCTTTTATTTTCTCTTCTCTTTCTTACCATCTGTAATACAAACTTAAATATATGCAACAAACATTTTTATTATTATATGTTATGAGTGTTTTAAACATATGAAAAAATGTATAGAGAAAGAGAACCGAAAAAATAAGGTAATGGTTCAAAAATTACCATCCTACTGTTTATAGTTTCGTCGCAAATACCGGTCAAATTTGACCGGTTGTATCTGAGGAACTACTCCTCGCAATTCAACTTTTTTCTTTTACAAGAAGCGTCTCACCGAGTCTGTTCCAGTATGGTTTTTTCAATATTCTATTTGTTTATAAGCAAAAAAATTGTTTATAACTTTAAAACATTGCTGAGACCGCCTAAATAATACGATTTCAATTCTGTAGAGTGTATTAGATCGGTAGAGTGCGTCTTTATATTTAAAAAAATTTGCAAACATCTAAATGGTCTAATGTTTGTTCTAAAAGTTTTTAAAAAATTTAAAATTTGGTGGACGGTTTACGTAGATTATAAAAATTTTCTAAACCAATTACGAAGGACTTAAGTACAACCTAAATGGTTGGAAGACATTTTTAACCACTCATATATCATAGGAAATTTAATTATCTTTGTTTTATTTATGTACGACTTTCCTCCAAAATTATTAGTTTTAAAGTTATGAGCAAATAAAGTAGACAAAAATCGATATTTTTAGTAATTTTTAAATATTTTAATGTTTTAATTAATGTTCCGGGCATATTTGAGAGGGAGCATGAGTCAATTGTTATTATTGAAGTTATTACCTAACTTTTTCTGCAAAAATCCGAATGCCACATGCCACCTCTCATATCCAAAAACAGCTTCACAGATCTGCCTTGTCTAAATGTAACATTCTATTATTTTGTAGGTACTTGAAGAGAAGTCGAACAAGTATTCTCATTGAACGTGATGATGTTATCAGATGGAGACGTAATTACCTAACATCTATAAAAAGGTACAGAAAGAATAATTATTAGTCCACCTTTTCCAATAGGCTTTTGGCTTTTGAAATGTGGCTTTATCGTCGAATTCTGAAGATATCTTATACCGACCACGTTACTAATCAGGATGTTTTGTTGAGAAAGCAAAAAGAAAAAGACCTGCTAACCACAATAGAATACCTCAGTCACATCACGAGGAACAGCGAAAGATATTAACTGCTGCAACTAATCTTGACTGGAAAAGTGGAAGGAAAACGTGAACCAGGAAGGCGAAGGATTTTCTGGCTAAAAAATCTACGTACATGGTTCAACACAACAACCACAAATCTTTTCAAAACAGCAGTTCACAAAATACAGATTTCCATGATGGATAAAGTAGTTCTGATTAAATTAAAATTACAGATTCTTTTTAATAAATTCACTAATTTTTATTTACGGTAACACGACAATTTAATACACTTTAATTATTAACTAGATATAAAATAAAAGCGCAAAAACTAGGTGGGATAAGACTGGTAATTAAATACGTCTTGCTTCGACGAAGGTTCAAATCGTTCTACTATTAGATATTTTGTTTATATATATATATATATATAAATTATAAATATAAGTATATATATATATATATATATATATATATATATATATATATAAATTATAAATATAAGTATATATATATATATATATATATATATATATATATATATATATATATATATATCTTAAAATGTTTTATATGTAACAAACTACTAAATTTTATAGATACCATTAACATTAGTAATTTTCTTGCTTCACTTTTCAAATTCCCAAACAACTTCAATTTCTTCTTGTTAAGAGGACTATGTCATCTACATAAATAGTATATGTATTGCTATTTACATGTGTAATTAATTTTATATTTGGTAAGGAAAGGTTTATCAAATAAACACATATTTAAAAGGAGGAAAACTCAGTCATTTATTTTAAAATTGAATATAAAAAATACATATTTAGAAATAAAATGAAAAAGAATAGGTATATCTAACATTTTACAAGGATTCAATAATATATTCTCAGAATAAACAAATTCTAGTTGAATATAGGTACAAGAAAAAGACAGAAGATTACTATATAAATTCAAAACATATATAGTGAAAGTACAATAATAAAGTAGCAGTAGACAAGTACCTAGATAAAATAAACAATACACTGGAATCTGGCTAAATAGCATCTAACATAGCAAGACCAACAATTCATACCCAATTCATCATCACCAACCATTCAGGGCTCAATTAAACAACCAAGATGAGATATTACAAAAAAGAGTAAATTCCAATTGCACAAAACCTTAATACATCCAGTATTTACATATGGATCTGAAATCTGGTTACTTACTCAAAGTGAAGACAGCGAATTGGCTACTTTAGGCA
This sequence comes from Diabrotica undecimpunctata, assembly GCF_040954645.1. Lineage (NCBI taxonomy): Eukaryota > Metazoa > Arthropoda > Insecta > Coleoptera > Chrysomelidae > Diabrotica > Diabrotica undecimpunctata. The sequence continues at coordinate 79,936,560 of NC_092805.1, forward strand.
GAACAATCTTGACATATATACAAAGGAGAAAAATAAAAAAGGCAGATGGAGAAGAATATATGACCCATTATGACCTAGTGTTAATTTTATGTAACACTTGCAGATGTATTTAGTCAGCTTTACATGAAGTTTCATTTTGACTACAATCACATAGATGACGTTATAAAGCATTCAAAACAAACATAAGGAAGCCTTCCGTGCAAAGCCATACTGATAGTTGTTTTAGTTAGTGAGTAACTGCAGTCTAAACTAAATATAATTTAGAAGGTATCATAGAGCATAACATTTGTTTCGAGTAAGTGCTGCAAAAACCCTATTTTTAGAGTAAAACGCATATTTTTACAAGAATACTGTTAAATAGTGCTTTTTTGTTGCTGTCTGTGAAAATAGTTAGTTACTTTTTCTATGTTTGATAAAAACAGCTTGGGATAATTGTAAATTTACTTATATGTAACGTTAGGCTCTTTGAAGTATGTGTTATTTTTCAACTTTTCACTAATATAAACATAGTTAACTTTTTGAAATTATCTAATTAATTTATTTATTTGTCTACGAGAAATTGCCCAATTTAAATAAAATCGTATAATACAAAAATATAAAATCCGAATTACTCACATACATAGCATAAAATTAAAATTAAAACTAACATAGACAAAAAATAAACACAAAAAAACTAAAACTAGGTCACAATAATTTAAAATCGATTAAAATAATTTATACAGCTAGTGGCATCAAATAATCACAGGCAAGATATTAACTGCACTTTAAAAGTAGGTACTTTGCTTTTCAAAGCAATCCAACCTATCTGTATACTTATTAATTTGCAAACCTAGCCAGACCTAGATAGATACGAATTATATCCATAGTTAGTTCGATGATGTGTAATTAGGTTAATAGCCTGGTTTGTCTAGAAGCACATGAAGGTTAATTTTTCCTAACAGTTGTGGACTGAAACTATGGGAGTGCAATAGACTATACAGCATAGTTAGATCTTTGTGCATGCGTCTGACCTGAAAAGTTACGATGTTGAGAGAACTTTCAATGTTAGGGTGATTGATTTGATTAACTGTATGGAGATTCTTAAATGAGATAAATCATAGGACTTTATGTTGCTCTCTCTCGATTGAAATTAAAAGGATATAATATTACAGGAACCTTTAGGGGTGACACAATTCCTAAAACTTGTTCATTACTGAGAAAAAAAGAATTGACAAATTTGGAATGTGGATCATGGCATTTCATAAAGTGAGTAGACAATAACATTTTGGCTGCTGCATCTATAGCTTATGGTGCTACTCCTGTGGGAACTGTGGTCATATATAGTAAATAAGAAAAAAAATATGTAAAAATTCCAAGACCTAAAATTATTGCCAAATATTAATAATATGGGAGGCATCTATTTGATGGACCAAAACATATCTACATATAGAATTGGAATCCATTCAGAGAAGTGGTGGTGGTATATCTTCACATGGCTCATTGATGCAAGTATTAATAACAGATGGATACTCTGCAAGTACTACTACACCAATATTTCCCAATTAGATTTCAGAAGATGTATTGCTTAGTCATATCTTAACAAATATACAAATGCATGGTGGAAGACCCAGTTCTTTGAAATTTAGTGTCTCGCTTAATAGAATATCAGACAACCTAAGGTGTGATGGAAACAATCACCTTTTAATAACTATATCTAACAACAAAAGATGTTGCTGTGAAGGATAGGGGTGTAGCAGTAGTACTCGAACAATGTGTAGCAAATGTGATGTCCGCATGTGTATTGACTGCAATAATTATATTTTTCATATGAGGACATTTTAGTTTTAATACAAATTTGGTTGTGTTTCTTAAGAATATATTTTATTTTAGCTACAATACTATAATGACCTAGCATTACATTTATGTAACACATGTTTTTTGTTAGTTAAATAGATTTTTAGATTAAAAAATTTTTAATTTGTCTATTATTATACATTTTTAATAAACATATATTAGTTTCTTTAATACATACATTACAAAAAAAACTCGGGTCATAATGGGTTAAATTAACATTCATCAATAGGACCACATAATACGAGGAAAGATGAAATACTTTCCAAAATAAACAAGTGTCAGATGGACATATAACACGAGGAAGACTAAAGATTAGATATAGGTAAGGAACAAATATTTAGAATAAGTCATTGAAATAGATTGGAATTGAGAAATAAGTATTCCTGAAGAGACCAAAACCCATCGAGCAAAAAGACAAAAGAGGGAATGTAAAGGTAGTGGGGGCAAAAATATTGTTATGACAGGAAGTGCCATCTTGAGAGGCCAAATTAAACAAGGAAAGAGAGTCTTTTATTGTTTAAGAAATCAAGTTTAGTTGGGTTATGTTATTATATGTCCCAACTGTCACATGAAATCTTATTTATATTGAAGTTTTTTAACAATTGTTTCACATTTTAGACTGTTATCGTTAATATTTAATTAAAATTTTCTCGTCTAAGACACATTCTGAAAACTATTTTATAGCTACTGTTAATAAGTGTCAGAAAATTTAAATTTGGCGCATTCGCATTTCCGGATATGTCCGCCATCAGAGGCCACTTTTTTGGTCGCCTTTTCATAACGATTAGATTCCCTCTTTTGTCTTTTTGCTCGATGCCAAAACCCAAACAAAAAGGTTGTCAAGCCAATGATTATGATCACATTTTGAGAAATAATAGAAAAAAAAACATTTAGTATGATATTCAATAGTATTCTCATTCTCATGCAAAAAAATTGTTGAATAAAATGTCTCCTAGAATTTAACCATTGTTCCACATCATTAATATTTCTATTTACCAACACATCAACATTTTCTACAAAATCATCATCACCATCAATATTTTCCCTTAAACCCAGATTGTAAGGTAATGCTGTAGCACATATTATTGCAAGAGATGTATTTAATTTGGATTGTAGACCTTGTTGAAAACAAGGAAACTGTCTTTTTCAGGTTCCAAAATAGCTTTTCTACAATACAATATTTCTTGTTCCTATATGTGCACTATTGTATCTATTTCTTGATCATTACCTAAAAAAATACATATATACATACAGTTATTATACATACATATATACATACACTGATTCTAAACATGCCAGTGGGGGATGGCTTCTATGATTGTATTAAAATCAGTGTATAAGAGAGAAAGTTCAACAACAATATCCATAATCTCCCTTCTGCGACCAGAAAGAGCTACAATTCATTTAATGGAGCCTGCATAATGAAAATGTCTATTAACTGTAAATTTGAAAAATGGGCAATCCCATAAAACTGCTTATATTCTTATAAAGTAGCATACAATATTTGTTGTTTAAGTTAATGCGCTGAAGAAATATTGTAAAATTCGATTGGATTTTAGATATAATTTTATCCCATATATAATATATGAGAATATATGACTTTTATATACGTTCCAGACGATTTTCTTCTACAATGTGATTTCTAAAAATTCTTCAACTTCTTCATAACAGTCTAACATTTTTTTATTGTAATTAGAAAAACTAAATAATATATATTGGAAGTGAATTGGAAAAAATTATTATTCAAACATAAACAAACAAAATTAGGTTAGAATCGATGTGAGGTTGTCCAATACTGATTACTGGATTACCGCAAGGCCGAGATAAGCAACCAAAAAAGAAGATGTATTTGGTGACTTTTCTAGTAACTTTCTTGGTTGTGAATCTGTCTTTTTAGTTTACTCCTCCTGGTTAAAAAACAGAGTATAGTAAAATACCATCACACCGGCTAAAATCAACATTCTTAATATTACCAAAAAACCGCACAATGCGATGACTATCGAATATTAAGCTTGATGTCTCATGTCCTTAAAACTTTTCTCAGAATTATCCATACATGAATTACAAGAGATATTAATCAATTCGGATTTTGAAACGGATTGGGAACACCAGAAGCTCTTTTTGCTTAAATGCGTTAACACAATGATGCAAGGACATGTGGTGAGGGACATGAGGCCTGTGATGTCATTACAGTAAAAAAAAATTAAATGGATCATGGGGGTGAACATTAACATAAACGGTTTTCGTAAAGGCTTTTTTATCCCCAATTCAATTTAATGGCCTATTTATCATCTCTAAATTTACCTGAAGCTACCATATTTTTATAGTCTTTACAAATTCACAAGAAAAGTAAATTGTCCTTAAGATTTTATTTAAATCGTTTTTTGACAACTACAAATAATAAACGTCATTTCTTCTGTTCACTTACTAATACGGTAAATGTAGTTTTAAAACAGAATTTTGAAATATCGTGACTAAAAATAAAGTAGTAAAAATGCCTTTCCTATTCACACCTAATAAATACTTAGATTTACAGTGAATGTAGGAAAAATGCTCGAACTGCTCAAGCCTTATACATTAAACGCTTTTCCGAAAGAAGAAAACCGTCTTATATAACTTTTGCTATGCTTGAGGAGAAGTTATGGCAAGGTTCATTTGCGAAGGGTAAACATAGAGTTCAAGTCAAACCAATATAGACCGTACGAAACTTGGTCAATGTTTTAGTATATGTAACAATTAATCCACATGTGTTCATAAGATCTATTGCTGCAGAAACTGGAGTGTCCTCAACTACAGTTAAAAGGATTTTAAAAACCACTATTATCGTCCATTTAAACTAAGTTTATTTTATGAATTGAAATCCACCGATTTCAATCGAAAACTAACCTTAATCACCATAATGCAAGTGATAGTGCATGATAAGTTTTAACTAAAATTTGAACTAAAATCATTATTGGTCAGTAGAAAATCTGCACTGATTAAGAAAAACTCGCTTTCAAACTAGATAGGCAATGTTGGGTGTGGATTATTTAAATAGAGTTTAACAGGGTCATATTTTTTTTAATAATATTTAAATGCTCAGGGATATCTGAATTTTCTTTGTTACTGGAGAGTATTCCTTTACGCAAAAGAGGAGTTATGGTATGGCCACAAGATATCGTATCCCCATATAACAGCGGAGGTTATCAGACCCGTCTGATGGCCTTCAGGATCGCCTGTGATCACTCTTTTAGATTTTTTTTGTATAGGATGGTTTATAACGATGTAGACAATCTTAAAGCTAAAATTACAAGCATGTACCATAATTACGCCAGAGTGGAATATAAACTCTTAAGGCGGTTTGATGCTTGTGTAAAAGCAAAAAGACGCCATTTAAAACACTTCCTAAAAATTATTTTAAGCTTTGAATGTTATTGATTATTGTTGAAAATAAAAATTAAATTGAGAATTTAGCAAACTTATGTATTAATATAATATACCATCATTGTGGTACACCGTTGAATTTGGGATACAAACATTTTTGTTTAATCTGACGTTTACCTTCCTGATGTATTTATTTTTTCAATTGTAATGACGTCACAGCACCCGTAATGACGTCACAATTGATAGTATTGTAGGTCCAATTGACATTTTCCAATTTTCAAATAAAAATATTCATTACTTCCTCAAATATAGACTCTTAAAAACATCTTGGTGCACGCTGTCTATATGTTTTATTGATTACAGAAAAACGTTTGACTGCGTTAAACATCAAAAGATGACCCAAATTCTGACAACAACTGAAATTAATGGAAAAGACTTGCGAATTATCTCAGAACTGTATTAGTACCAAATGGCAACAATTGAAATGGGACACACAATATACAAAGAAATATAAATCCGACGAGGAGTGTGAAAGGGTCGCATCTTGTCATGGATATTATTTAATCTCTATTCGGCATATATATTCAAAGAAAACGAGATCAAAGGTGGAATCAAAATTAACTTACCCACCGTAGACAATATCAGACATGCTGATTATACCGTCCTCATAGCAAGCAACGCACAGGAACAACAAAATATAATAAACGAGGTAGTTCGTCATAGCGAAATGTTTGGTTGAAATTTAAATGTTTCAAAAACTAAAATTGCAGTATTTTCAGAGATACCAATACACTTTCACTTGTGTGCCAATAGACAAATAATAATAGAACAAGTAACTTCCATTCCATAAATATTTGGGATCAAATATCAGCAGCCAGTATAACCCAAGAAAAGAGATCCTATCACGAATCGAACAACACGAAAAAAATAATCATATGTTACGTTTTCTCTATCTTGCTCTATGGCTGTGAAAGTTGGACAATGGACTACGAAACAAAAAAAAATAGTAGATGCCTTTGAGATGTATATATACAGAAAAGAAAGAAAGACCTGAGGAGATTGTTTGATTGGTCATCCGCAGAAATCTTTCGTGACGCAGTTTCCAAAGCTACAATAACAATCGCCAATCTTCAAAAGGATGCAACGCAATAAGAAGAACTATATCGACCGTTGACCGTTTATCGGTTCATTTGCCTTTTGGAACAAGAAAGAAAATGCTGGATCGAAAGAAAACAACTTTTCTGGTTGCGTAACAGACTATGGACAGCTTGAACGGTTGAGGAATTGTTTCATGTATCTACAGACAGAAAAGCATTTCATCAGCGGTAGCCAACGCTTGAAAACAAGAATGGCACACAAAAAATAAGATACGTATCTAGAGATTATCTTCTTCTTTTGGCTTTCCTATTGAACATATTGTCGTAGATATGATTATATTATGTATATTTATCACCTTTGGTTTTTGTATCGCTTTTTAAGTTTCATATAAATATATAATAATCCTCGAAGGTGAAGAAGAGAATAGGTATTTAGTTTAAAATCACAATTATTTGATCTTCCCCTAATTATCTGACATGTTGCGTATTGTAAACAATAATTATTTTTGTTCCACCTATATAAAAGATAGTTGACCTTGTTTAAACATTCAATATTCCGTATCTACAGACAAGGTTCCGCGAATGACGTAACACAACGCGAAATACCAACTGCATAACATGCTCTACCTCCTAAACGCATTAAAAATATTCGACACTGTGAGATTTATGAATTAATGTTAACTAAAATAAATTTAATAGAACTGTGATTTTAATAACCGCGTTGTGTTTTCTTTTTGCTCTCTCGGACAACGGTAAGATTACTATTTTTTATTATTATGAAGATATCTATTAAAATTTAATAGAACAATAATGAGGTATATGTGCTGCAAAAGAATTAAAAACTTTTATGAATCACAAAATATGCTTATCTATGATGTTACAAAATAGAGTTGGATCAAATCATTCATTTTTAATAGTTTGATTCCTAAGTTCCGATTATTGTATCGGCTTTTAAATATCGTAGGTATAACCTTATAAATAAGTATAAATGTTGATTACAGCTAATATTTAGCTTTTGTTGCGAATGAACCCTCATTTTAATTTCAATTTTTAGTTGAAAATAAGTTTTATTTGAGATATTTTCAGCATAAAATTGTCATTTTTTGTTTACTTTAGATATAGTAGATAAACTTGTGTTTATTGACAGTAATGTACTGTTTGGTTGACCTTCACTTTTGTTTTCTATAACGTAGAGATGGTATGCAACTTAGATATCTTATAAATGAATGTACAATATAATGTTGAAGTATTTTGCGATCGTCCCTCAGAGGGTAAATGACAACCCACTGAAAATAATTGCCGAGTAAAGCTCGTCTAGACTTACTATTTCGGAATCTCGAATAAACTATTAACATCGTAAATTTATTGTTACGAGTAATAACCTAGTGACAGTTGTTGGTATTTAAAATCATCCTTAAACCAAAAGTGTCTGAAGCGGGTCGAGATGGTTCTGTCAAATTAATTAATTTTTGAATGACAGTTTTCAGTATGTCATACATATTTAATAAATTTTGAGTTCCTCAAGAAAACCACAGTTTAAATTGATGTCAGAAGTGGGACGTCTTAGTGACTAAGCTTAGAAGCTTATTAGTTGAAAATGCCAAGAACTAGAGGTTAAAGCGATTTGCCGATGGATTCTAGAGATGTTCCAGAAGGTCCCTACTACCAATACCCTTCATTAATAGCAATGCTGCAAGGTTTGATAACTACATTGCAAGAAAATTTAACATTTAAGATGATAGAAAACCAGACTGCATTGTAAAAAAATGTGAAAACAAACAGGTAGGTGGTCTTAACGTAGACATATTCGGCAAATTGGCAGGGCTCGAGATGAGGATACAAAAAACCAATTGAGAACTACGTGCGGAAGTGCGTGATACTACTACACAACTGCGTACAGAGATACAAGAAACCGCTACTGAGACCACAACGCAACTTCGCTCAGATATACAAGAGGCCGTGAATGAGAATACCTCACAAGAAAAGAACACTGCACTTTTAGTTTCCCTCCAAGAAGAAAACCTGAATGTTTTGCAAACCACCTCTGATGAACAGCAAAGAAACCTGTTTCAGCTTGGTATCTTAATTGAAAAGGCGATATGGTAACAAACATCTGCATACATCTGGTGACAAGACAGCATAAATCCGGTAAATCTTAATAAAAATTTGAAGCTGATATAGCACGCCTTATTAAGCTAGCCTATCCTATTGCCCCAGATGGCTTGCTTGAACAACTGGATGTCCAGAGTTTTGTAGATGGACTACGCGACGTAGAAATGCAGCAGATTATGCGAATAGCTAGAAACAAAACACTAGGAGATGTCTTGGCTTGCGCATTAGAGTACGAGGCAGCCAAGCCCGCCTCAAAAAGTCACATAAGAATTCGCCAGGTTTAGGCCACCAACGATAGTAAAAAACTTGGTGAACTTCTAACAAGACTTAAAGGTTTTCTCAAGTGAATTTTAAATGAACACGTAAAACGATTAGAAACCAGCCGTAAGGGGCAAAAGCTGGTTGACTTCTACAATTCCCCAATAGTTAGAGTTTCACAACTTTAGCACAATGGAAAAGTATTATGATTTCTGGTAAGCTTTATGAAAAAATTTGTCAAATAACTATTGATACTGGCGCAACTCAGACTATAGTCCAGCCAAGGATGATATCTGTTTCGGAGATCCATCCATGCGAGAGAAGTTATACTTTAATAAACGAAACATAAATAATAGCTTCTATCCATGGTTATACCGACGTGGAGTTGCAGCTCGGAGGGCCGAAAATCTTCATTGTGTGCTGGTAGCTGATATCATGGATGATGTCATTGTTGGTCTAGACTTCTTGCTTCCTCATAACGTTAACTGGGATTTAAAAGCAAATGTTCTTTGAATTGAAGATAAAGAATTGGTGTTGATGTCAACAGAATGTAGTGAAACAATATGCCGCATCTGTATTGAAAAAGATGTTCTATTACCAGCCCGATCCTAGATCATAATTTCTGTTTTTTCTGAAACCAGAATCAGACCTACCGACTATTGTTATCATAATCTTTTAACCAGCTATCCAACAACTCCCTTAAGGTATTCTTTCAGCAAGAAGTCTAATTAGAATGCACGGCAACTCATTCCCTGTAAGAATAATGAATCTGAATCATTACAATGTTCGATTAAAGAAAAGAATTTTCTTTAATCGAACGTATATCTTGAGGGTATCACTAATTTCATAAATTGTATTGTGCAACCACAAAAAATATCGATAGCTTCAAAATTAACAATATCACTTCAACGACTATACCAGAAGTCTAGTGAGCATCTCGATAAATATCAAAAGGACAAAACTTTACAAACTGCTGCAAACGTCCGAAGATGTATTCTCCTTGACATCCAACGATTACGGGTGAACTAAACTAACCCTCATCAAATAAACACTGGAAATTCTGTTTCCATCAAACAAGCTCCTAAAAGAGTCCCGTTTGCAAAACGAGAAGAAATCGAGACAATGTTAAAGGTGAAATAGAACCATCATAAAGTCCATAGAGTTCCCCAGTTGTCTTGGTGAAAAAGAAGGATGGCTCTACCACAGAACAAATAACAATCAGAATGCCCACTCTCAGATGCCGCCTTTGAACTATGTCAGCACGCGAACGCCATATTTTAAACGGAAACATAGACTCGAATTGAGAAATTTGTGACAAGCTACGACAGTACTGTAACTTAAATTTTTAGAGATTAATAATTTAGTACATTTGAAATAATTTAATCTATTCTTCAACTAAAAGTACGAATAAAATTATGTCTATAGTTGCCGTAAATAAATAAAACTAGGTTAATTTGTCTATGCACACCAGATAAAATGGCACTGAACAGTACTGGTTCCGACTAAAACATGGCTGATTCCATCTGCGGGAACGAGATGCGTGTACTTATTTTTTCAAGCAGAGTGGGCATTCTGATCGTTTATTATTCTGTGTCTCTACTAGATTCTAGATGGATTACAGGAGATTAAATGATGTTACGGTCAAGGACAGTTGGCTGGTGTTATGCAATAATGAACTAAACTGAATGAAACTAAAAAATAATTAAAAGTAATTTAATTTATTTTTTAAATTATAAGATGGCACAGAAAAAATACTACATTCGAAGATTATAAAGATAAAGTGTCAAATTTGATAGAAATCAGTGTCAAAAGCAAATTGGGACATTTTTAAAAAACGACAATTATACCTTAATTAAACTAAGCAAAACTGACCTAAACACTAAAATTTGGAAAAAAGCAATTAATTTAAATATGTTTTGTGATTTACTCTTTAAGAAAACTTTCGTCAATGTCAAAATCTAATTCTCTTATGAACCCTTCTATATCCTCTTCAAAGTTGGTACTTTGGATTAATTTTAAAAAGTTGTAAAATGCTCTGGCATCTTGAGAAATTAGTTTTCAAATATCTTTTAAGTTTTTAATTTTTTCTTTAGATAAAAGTTTGCCGCTTGGTCACAACAATGGTATAGGTTATTCCACGAATATACGACTGTTTGGGATTATTGCGACAACGAATATTTTACTGTGCAAGTAGAAGTATGAAAGTAAATTGGTCTAATTATTATTCCAATAAAAAAGGTCTACTGTAAGTATGACATCTAAACTAAAATTATTTTAGTTAATAGATGTTCAGATAGACGCAAAATTTATTGTGAAATTTAATCCGAAAATAACAAAAATTTTTACTCAAACACTCATTTTTACGCAAATGTGTTCATCAGACATTTGGGTTGGATTTCGGTGCAATGTATACACCAAAGAGGCGTGTCGGGTTTCTTTGATATTACACTATTTTATTACTTTATTAGGTACTACAACTGTAATAAAAATAAATGTACTATTTTTAATATAAATGAAAAGAAATTAGCAGAACGATGGTTCAGCAACCAGGAAAAGAATCTATATATTTCACTTTGTTAGTTTTAAATATTTGTTTGCTTTGAGTGGATGTACTCTTAAAAGTTCCGAAAGTAACGGGTATAACATATCGGCTATTGATAGTTAAAGTACCGAGTCGATACAGATATTAAAAAGAAGAGAGGTGTCCGTTAAGAGAGAGTATAGTGTAGTGTATTTGTTTATTGAAGCCAAAAATGCCGAGACGTGTTTTAGATGTAGACAACTTTATATTTAATGTACTTTCTTATTTTACTGCTGAGAAAAAAAACGGGGGCCCTTTGCGACCTGTTCAGTCCGTACATAAACTTGTGTATGATACACTTTGTATTAGTGAAAAAAACCAAAGTCGGTTTTGCAAAAAGCAAGAAAAAGTAGACAAAGTTAACAAAATGTCGCACAATATAAATCTCGCCGACAACCAAAGACTATAGATCTTCCCGAAGGTTGCAAATTTGAAATCCGTTAGACAATACATAAAATGCGCGAAAAGAAAGAACTAAGAAATGTGTCTTAGATTCAGTGCTACAAAAATTAAAAGACAGAAATATATTTGAAATTTCCAGAACAAGTCTCTGGAGAGTTTTAAGACAGATTGCCTTTAAGTTCAAAAAGAAAGACAATAGAACGGCTTTGTGTGAAAGGGCTGGTGTCGTTCACAAAAGAATAAAATTTTTAAGAAATTATAACAAATTTAAAAAAGAATGTTCTTCCTACGTTTATTTAGACGAAACATGGATTTTTGTTAAAGACGGTATCAAACGAATTTGGCAGGACGAGAGCATAAAATTCATAAAACTCATCGATAACGAGGGAAAGAGATATATTATAGTGCATGCAGGTGGAAAACATGGTTTTATTAAGGGAGCAGATCTTGTGTTTTCATCAAAATCAAAATCAGCCAATTAACATGACAATATGAATACGGAGATGTTTGTGAAATGGTTGAAAGAAAAACTGTTGCCAAGTTTACATGAACCATCCTTTATAGTACTGGATAATGCTGCGTACCATTCGGAAATTTTAAATAAGCAACCAACAAACACCTGGACCGTAGATAAAATAAAAGAATGGTTAACGAATAAACATATTACATTTCCTCAATACTGTTTAAAGCCTCAATTACTAAAGTTAGCTAAAAGTCATGCACAACCAAACATATATTATTATATAGTAGACGAAATTATACATAGCTTTGGACATCGCGTGTTAAGACTACTGCCCTATCATTGCCAATTCAATTCAATTGAATATATTTGGGGGATATGCAAAACATATTATGATAACCATATTGGATACAAGGGTTACAGTGACGAGGCAGTCTTGGAAACATGGCAACAAGCATTGGATATTGCCACTTCTGAAATTTGGGGAAAAAGTGTAAAAAAATGTGAAGACTTAATTGAAGAAAGGTGGATCCGTGAAGGTCGCATCAAAGCAGTTAATCCTGTTATAATTTACCATCCGAATGAGGATAGCGACGATAGTGATTATGGCTGTGAATCTGATGGTTGATGATAGTTTTAGGAGATTGGGAGAATAAGTAAGTTTTTTTGTTTTTTTTTTTAATACTAATTGAATATGCGACTAAATAAAGTACACTATTTAATCACTTAAGTATTGTTACACTTCGTTTAAATCATTTAATTCAAAAACTAACTTGTTTAAAATACTAAACTCAATGATAGTAATTATATAATTCAAAATCTGAATTACAACTGTTCTATAAACTATCAACTCTATATCAAATTTAAATCTAAGGTTTACATCTGCCATAACAGTATTTTAAAAATGGGGAGAATTTACAATTCAGCACATTGGACCATCTTAGTCGATACCTTAAACCGAATTTAAAACAGTCGTATATTCGCGGAATGGAGTATAGATGTAGTACCCGTATATTACATCTGTGGCCTTTTCATTTTTTTTTCCATATTAACTTCAGTATACTCTTCTTCTTTTATAATATTATAGTTCATGAACAAAGTCGATGGTTGATATTTTTTTGGTAGAATTTCATAGGTTTTTAACAAACTAATATTTTGTTTATTGATATCAACCTTTCTGTTTGTAGCTGTGTTTAATAAGTTTACCACTGATATTATATCCTCTTTTGTCATTCTATTAACAATAAATTTATTTCTGTTTCTACACCCTTCATTTCCTTCTACACTCTGTTTCTACACTCTCCTTTGAGATGTGGTGCTACAAGAGAATCCACAGAATATCGTGGACTGAAAAAGTAACTAATATAGAGGTGTTACAAAGAATAAAGAAAGAATGTGAAGTCATAAAAACTCTTAAAATTAGAAAGATTCAATATCTGGGTCATATAATGAGGGGTGAGAAGTACGTATTACTTAGATTAATTATGCAAGGGAAAATACAAGGGAAAAGAAACCCAGGACGACGCAAAATATCCTGGCTAAGAAATTTGAGAGAGTGGTTCGGTTGCAGCTTATTAGAATTATTCAGAAGCGCGGCCAATAAAATTAAGATAGCGATGATGATTTCCAACCTTCGATAGGAGAAGGCACCTGAAGAAGAAGGCACCCTTCATAACGTTGATATATTTCTGATCTCTGTACATTCTTTCATTGATTTTTAAAGCACATTTAACGTCTCCAAAATGGGAATCATTGGGTAAAAAAGAATAAGCCGACAAAAAAATTTAATTGACTAAATTTTAATTAGGGATGATTTTGCAAAATGTACATTAACATAATTACCAATTTTACTCTTTTATTTTGACCCCATCACGAATCTGACCACAAATTTAATGTAGCAACTAGAGGTTTAACATTATCAATTATATGCCTACGAAGAGGAGACCAGATTTCCTGGATTCCTCGGCCAGCTTTATGCTCTAACCATACATTAAATATACATTTTCCTGTACTTCCTACAGTAATTCCCAAATTATAGAAGTTCAATTGCCTCTTTTAGCAAACGATACCTGTGGGTAGTTTGGGAAGATAATGAGTTTTTGCAAGTCAAATCACAAGTCAAATCTCAAATCATCCTGCATTTGCTTACGTAAGTCTTCTTTATTATTAGATTAGATTATTTTTCTATATCTTCTTTATTATTTATAGATTATCAGAAGCGCTAAACTGGCCTCTGAATATATAAATATGTATAGTGTATAAAATATTTTTTTACATTTTGATACACTTACGTCATTTTCTTTTTTTTTTTGTATAATGAATACATTTTTTGTAAGTTAAGATAAGGGGTTAAAATAGTCGGATTCTTTTGTACAATAGTAGTAGATATAGGTGGAGACGAACAAAAATGCTTAATAATTTCGTCAATACCTTTTTTTTCCGCTCTTAGTACCTCGTTTATCTTTTATATAACTATAATGTTTAAGTTTGCTAGAGCAATACGATAAGAAGTAATCTGCAAAGTGTTAAGCAATGTTATAATACATACCTGTACATCTTCTATAAAAACTAGCCTGGTCTTTGATTTCCCTGAATTTTATTTATTTGTATAGGTCTTTTTTGTCAATTTCTTTAACACACGTGTTAAGTAAAACACAGCTGCCTTCAAAACTTCCTATAGTCCAATATTGTTCAAAAAGTTTTTTTTTCTCTCCGTAACAGCTATTTTTTCAGTGCACTTTTTTGGGCAGTTATACTTTAATGTCTTATCAAATACTATTGGTTGTATATTATTATTTTTAACTGTTATATACCTCTGATTTAAGTTACATAACCTTTTTCTGTTTTCTCTGGATTGGGTAATCTTGTTTCTTTTTCGTCCACGTTTTTTCTTCCTTTATTGTCACCTAAATTATTTTGTGTTTGTCCGTTAAAAGAATTCTCATCATTTGAGCTTCTTTCATTCAAACTAACATCTAAAGGTCAGAATTCGCTTTCCGATGACTGAAACGGTTCTTCAGGATCTGAGTCATAAGCAGTGTTAGAAATTGGAGTAGAACTTATTAACTGTACTTTTTGTTTCAGAATTTTATCAAGTAACTGGTCATTAAATGAGTTGTTAAGAAAGGATTCTGCAGAAAGAGTGTTTAGAATAACACTGCTGGTGGTTGGTTTGTTAGTAAAATTTTCCAAAGGGAGGCTAAGTGACTCGAAATTGTTGTGTTTATTGCTATTTTAATTTTCTGTAAATTATAGATCGCTTTAATCATCATCAACTGGCTTAAGAAGTGGACTAGCAGGACAGTTGTTAGTTTGTACAGTGTTGCTTACTGATTCGTCCATGTTATCCTGGCTAGGTTTGGTCGGCTTAAGGCAAAGGCCTTCTATCATCTTTCCATATGATGCTCCTGAAAAAAAAACGAATTACTTATTAACACACACAAAATAGTTTTTAAATATACATGTATTTGGTTAAGATATTAAAGTGCGGCTCTAATTTTTATAGAATTCATCACAGCATACCATAAACTATCCCTAACATAAATATTAAAAAATATCCTAATATAAAAATAGGGCTATTAAAATTGTTGTGTACATACCATAACCCTACTTTTTTTCAAATTTTATATTCATTTAAACACATTTATTTATTTAAATCTTAAGGAAAACGAATGCAGCTGACTATATTTTTAAATAAAACAATTTACTCACCTTTAAATAATCCGAAAAACCAGGTAAAAATAAGAAAAACTGTAGCTCTTATAAAACGCGTTTTGTACTAAACCACAACATTATAATATTATTAACAACATTTATCTACCGCGAGATTTTCAGTAATGATATCTATCCCTGCTGGTGGGTTAAAACACTTTTGCTTATTATGTACAGTGTGTCAATTTTAAAACTTACAATGGGCTATATCTTAAGAACAAACGCTGATATGGAAAAATGCTTAAAACCGTTTCTAAGATAGTAAGGAGGAAGTAAAATGACATGAAAGGTAACTCACCCCCATCAACCCCCTAGGCCCATCCACCACAACCAAAAAAGTTTAAATTGTAAACCCCTACTTATGATAAATCATTATAAAGACTATAAAAAGTGTTATTTAATGGTATAAATAATAATTATATAGGGTGAAGCAATAATTGTGAAACTTTGGCTTAAATGGAAAATTTAATTAGGTTTTCGTTGATTCTGTTGATGACCCTGTATAATTATTGTTTAATAATTATAGTATCTGGTAACCAGTACATTTTAGTGGCCATGGATTATTTCAGTAAATGTCCAGATGCATATATGCTATTCCTAATCAAGAGACCTCGATAGTCGCTGAAGTACTGGTTAATAATTTGTTCTGTCGTTTTGGAGTTCTAAGGACAAAATTTTCCATCTAATATGTTAAAGAAAATGTATCAGAGATGCTGGGAGTTGTGGAGACCAGAACCACACATTTGCGACCTGAGTCGGATGGAATGGTGGAGAGTTTAAACCGAACATTACTTTAACATCTTCGAACTGTTGTCAATGAACATGAACTAGAACAACAATATCCAGCTCTTCCCTCTTGCATATCGAAGTTCCATACATAAGTCGACAAGCAAAACAACAGCGAAAGTTTTATTTGGGAAAGAGTTACGGCTTCCCCGCTGATCTCTTATTTGGAACTCCGGAATTCGATAAAGAATGTAACGACAGCTTCACCCGAAACTTATCTGAAAGAATTGACGATATTCATGTAAAGGTTCAAGAACATTTGAGAATTTAGAGAGCGATAGGATGAAAACTATATATGACAAACGAGCTAACGATTGGTTTCAAGAAAGGACATTTGATGTGGTTATATAATCCAGTAAGTTATAAGGGGCGATGTTGAAAGTTACAGAAGTCATGGGAAGTTCCGTATTCCGTGGTAGCCCGAATCAATGCTGTCGTCTACCTAATCAAACGACCAAAAATAAAAATGAATATTGTACATCTGCATCGGTTGGTATTGAGGAGACAGTGGACTGGCAGGGTCCCCAGTCTAAACGAGGGGACCATATTACGACTAACAATCGAGTGACAGTTGTTAGTATTTGGAATCACCTTTAACCCAGAATTGTCATGGGATGACATTTTTTTTTATAGAATGTACGCGAGGACAGCTGAAGGTCGAGATGGTTTTGTGAAATTGTCAAATTAGTTAATTTTGTTCTCAACTTTGAATCTCAGTTAGTTAGTTTAGTATTTAAACTATAATACAGAAACAAAGAAATTTATTTAAAATAATGTGGAGAAAAGACATAACTTCTCTGCTCTATTTATTTTCATACAATTTCAAGCCAATGAAATTTAGATCGAAGCGTTTCTAAAGCTGTTGCAAAGCATTAAGTAGAATATAAATGTTTATTCTAGCCCTCTATCCATCCAACTTTAAATTATCCATGCCTGGATAAAATTTTGATGGTAATTTTTCTATTGTAATAATTATTTAAGAAGTATTTCTCATAGATTTGAGTTCAAGTTCATTGTTTAAATTTATTATATGGGGTGTTAGGTGGAAGAGCAGTTGTGTGCCGCTGTTGCACAGTGGTACACAAACTGAATCTCGCCCTACTGATATTATATTTCATTGTAAAGAAAATTTAATCTGTTGTTAATAAAGACATTTATTATTATTATTATATTATTATATGTGTACATAAGGGTATATATATGTACATATATGTACATATAAGATTTAAAAGAACAAAATGTTCTTTTTTTTTTAGAATAAACAGAATAAACAACACATTTTTTGAAATATACATTTAATAACACCCGTGGACGAAGGTCTACGATAGACTACGTTATAATCAACAGCGATATAAATCCACAGAACACTTATACAAAAAAAAACCGCCAGAAAATTTAACATGTTAATTTCCTTAAAAAGACAAAATACATTTTTGTAGCTATTAGTTTCTCTACAGTTTATCTGGCTAATGATTTTCATTTAGCGCTCTTTTCGACCGGTGTTCCTAAGAATATCAGACTCTGCATATTCTCACCCGGCTGATTTGACCCAAACAAAGAAGTTAATATTGTTAATTAACTTTTACATCTTCTTCTTCTTTAAGTTTCATCTTCTATCGAAGGTTGGAAATCATCGTGGTCATGCAGACCCTATTAACTGCTGCTCTAAATAGTTCTTAGCTACTGCATTCAAACCATTTCCTTAAGTTCTTAAGCCATGATATTCTTCGTCTTTTCACATTTTGCTTTCCTCGAATTTTGCCTTTTGCATAATAAGCTGCAATAATGAACATGGTCTAAGTACTTAAGTTTTCTTCGTTTGATAGTTAATATTATTTTAGGTCCTATTCTTCTAGTAACTTTTGCGCTTGATATTCTTTGAGTCCATGATATACGTAGGTTTCTTATGTAATACCAAAATTTAAAGGCAGATTCAAATTTACTTGTTTTAATGTCTATGCTTACAAGCCATAAAGAAGAGTAATGAATACGTAACACCGAAGCATTCTTAGGCATAGTCCTGACCTTATATTCCATCAACAAAAAAACTTTTTAAATGTAACGAATGATGCGCGTGCTATTTCAATGCGTCTCTTCATTTCTTTGGTTTGGTCTACATTTGATGTTATCCATATTCCTAAGTATTTGTAAGTATCCACACGCTCAATTACAGTATCCTCGACAATCAATTGGATGTTTGCATCTGCTGATTTAGTCATGATCATGCATTTAGTTTTTTTTTTAATTCATCCTTATTTCGTATTCATGACAGCATTCATTAAGTCGTTGCATTACGTTGTTTAATTCATTGTTTTAAACCATCTTTTAAATAAATTATATTAAATATGAGATATAAACTGACAATAATAGACAGAGTGGCCAACTCACATGATATTTGGTAAATATTTTAAAGATCCGGATCTCTACCGACATTGCTAATGATAAACGTGTTTTAAAATAGCTCCGTAATATCACTCAATTGTTGTGCTATCACGAGCAGAATTTTATACAAAGTGGTGTCTAGTGAAAAGTGATAACCGAAGTGCATGGAAGGAGCAAACAAGGATTAAATATTTATATTACTGTAAGTATGCTTAAAATATAATATGCCCTAAACAGTTCAAATCCAGTCATTAAAAGTGAAACTGATAAATTTCTTTTTTTTTAAATACGCTAACGTCCCAAAAAAAGTGAAATTCAAAAAGTCTTAAAATTTTATAAATTTCAACATCACTGAGAAGAGTCAGGCCTCTGAAGGGTCGACCTGGGCGTGACTCTTAAAGCGGTGTATTTATAAGCCACAATTTACAAAGGACTCAATACAAATATTTAGAAATATTTTAAAATTTAGTCGGACTCAGAAGAGTACTCTTTTAACGGAAATAAACAAAGAACAGAAGAAGATATTTAAAAGATCCAAAAGGACCCTAAGAAAATCTTAAAAGAGAGTAACAACAAGAGGATAAATTCGATTTATTACTAAAGGAAAAAAGAGGAATAAAATCAGAGTTAAAACATAGCCGGTATTTAAAAGGAGATGTAAGATATGCGGCAAAACTTTCAGGATTACAAACAATAAATACAAGAACTAAGACAAAACAATATAAATTCTGAAAAAAGAAAACGAACAGATTAAAAAGAAAACGAGAAAATGCAGAGAAAGATAGTTAGTATGGAAATCAGACTGATAACTGTAAATAAACATTATAAAGGAAATAATATAGTTATTCAAGTTCTGTCTTGCAATACTAATGAGTTCCTTGAAAAGGCATTGGCAGATCTGCTCCAGAAAGATTATTGAGTATAAAGAAATACAAAAAAAACTTACGAATAATTGCAGATAAACAAAACAAAAAGGTAAACAGGTCAAGGTAAGCGACAGGAAGCTAACGATAGACGAAATAAATTGGAAATGGAACAATAGCAAACAAGAACCAATAAAAACACAAACAAAAAACCTAAAGCACAGTCAATTATTGTTTTACCGAACCTCGGTCTATCGGCAGTGCCATGAAAGATATTGGAAACTAAAAACTAAAAAAAAATTAATACTTGGAACTTGGAAAGCAAGAAACAAAAAAAACTAAACAAAAGGGAGATTTCATAGTAGATATAAACAAAAAATTTTTACGGTGGAAGAGATGACATTATGTTGGAAGAGTTATTGCAAACGACTTTGTCTATTTAAACACCCATCACTATAATTCTATGTGATAATCTAGAAAATATGTTCACGTGTTAACACTGAAAAATTATTTGGATCATTACTGATAGGACATAAAGGACGACTACTTAAGACAGCCTCTATTTGTATAAGTAATGAATTCAATTCTTTAAAGGTTAATAAACTGGTTCACCTATGACTCTAGATTAATGATTTTTCACGCTTTTTATACCAACTTTACACAATCCACCAAAATCGGAAGCTGCAGGAGAATTGAAATGCCATATATTGACATCGTTTATATCAAAATGTGACAATCTCTTCTAGATATGATTTTGCTCCTACAAAATTCGTTCTGCAATCAGAATCGACAATAGAGAAACGTGCTGGACGTGCTATAAAACATCTAAATCACTCTAAAAATACTGCTGCACAAAGTTCAGACACCAAGTCTGCGTAAGAATCTGCTTAAACGTGGATTAATTATCTGCAATAAAGACAAAGATCATTTTGAAATTTTGGACCTAGCTATAAGGTATCGTTTAAAGACGGAAAGTTAGGGGCGTGTGAGGAAGTATCAAAGAAACGCACAATGAAGTAGTACTGGACTCTTTGTAGACAAAATGATGTGAAAAGTGGTAGAGAATAAATATTCTTTATTGTTGTTCTTTGCTGAATAGGATTTAGATAAATATTATCTATAAAAACTTTAATGCAGTTTGAATATTGAATCTTAAATGATTCATTTTGGGCAAATCTGCGCTTTAAACAACTAAATCTTTTTAAGGCTAAACGTTTTTTGTCACCAAAATAAGGTATTTCGTTTTTAAAAGGTAGATTTACTGCAAATCTGCCGTCGTCATTTCTATATAGTATTAGAATATAACTTCTAACAGAACGGGTCTTCCGGAGACGAAGATTTAACTTCTGATACTTCTTCAATGGCCCAGAATTATTTAAAAGTCGCAAATAATTGAGTTATTGGTAGAGAATGAAGTAAAAAAGTATTAATATTTGTTATATTTGTAGGTGGAATATTTTCCATCAAAACATAACTGAAACTTCATTCTGAACATTCCTAGATTTAATAATTTCCACTATTATAATAATGTAATAATATATAAAATAATATAATAATAAAAATTTTTGCTCCTAATAGAACATTAACTTTGCCAGGAATATTTGCCATTTTATCAGCTAACCTCAAATGTTGAAGATGTGGCAAGTTGTCTAAGGAAATTGGAGCAGCTGGTATGTTTTGATAGATTTGAGGATGAATTATTGCATCTATCTCGTAATGAAAATGTATGTTATAAGAGAAAGAAATTTCTAATTTTACGCCTGATTTCGCTAGAGTGCACATTCTATCACTTACATATATGAC
Source organism: Diabrotica undecimpunctata (assembly GCF_040954645.1). Lineage (NCBI taxonomy): Eukaryota > Metazoa > Arthropoda > Insecta > Coleoptera > Chrysomelidae > Diabrotica > Diabrotica undecimpunctata. The sequence continues at coordinate 79,958,211 of NC_092805.1, forward strand.
AAATATCTTTCAAAGTCTGAGCTTTATTTTTTTTACATTTTCAGATAGGCCTCTAAGCTCATTATCGTATTGTTAAGACAATCCAGGTACAAAAATATCTTCATAGCTTCTTGAGTTACCAAAATTGATATCGTTTAATAAGCTAATAGGACCAACAACAGCCATACCAGTTATTTAATTTTAGAAAAGAGATGCGTGTTTAGGCCCGAAGTCTGTGAATTTTGACAGAAAATAATATTCTGGTATTGCTTCAGGTTCAAAAGGAATAATTCCACATGTTATAATTATAAAACAACTTATTCCATTTTCTACATTTGCTGATTTTCCTCAAGCTAAGTTAAGAAGCGTACCAAATTGCAGTCGGGTGATCTTCTTTAAGGGATTATGGGTCAGGTAGTTGGAGCAAACAAAATAGTAGTTCATTTCGAAAAACTTATTATCCGGATACAACTTTGAATTATGTATTTTATAATTAATATTTAATTTAAACATATTGTTAAGCCCCAACATAAGATTAGATTTTGACATTGCAAATTGCACTAGTCAAAATGTCAAGGAAAGATGGACCAGCTCTCCGTTCAAACAAACGTGCAACTCTGGACTTCTCAGTAATTCCTTTCCTCAGTAATTAGTTTCCTCAACAAAAAATTTACTAATTCATCATCAACAATAAATCTAAAAAAATCGATAGGTTCCTTATTGTTTGGAATTGTTTGTAAAAGTTTTTGACTCAACTGGAACTTTTTCATTTCCCCCGCTATATCGGACCACTGCAAAATACCATCAATATCATCATTTGTAACCTCCGACTCTTGACTGAATATATCTTCAATTGCACCTATAACATTTTTTTTTGTAACAAAGTACCATAAAAATCAATTACCTATATTACCTTCCTTATCCTCTGTATGCTCTTCCGAATTCGATTCACCCCAACCCCAGTCCCAAACACTTATATCAAAATCTGAATAATTATCATCAGCATCGGAATTCTGTAATATGTTTAAAAGTTCTTCTTCTCTTAAAGGTATTGTTTTTTTGGTTTTGGTGGACCTGCCACATCATTATCCATATTTAGTTCAAAAAAACTTAAAACGGCTAATAGTTTTAGATAGGTTATGTTCTAAACAACACGCTCACAGATTCACAAACACGTACCTTTAATGCTGTGGATATATTAACGTGTTTATTTTGAACGAGCTTATGGCTCACCAGCGAACCATGCGCATCTGACAAAGGAACGATGCGTTTCACATGAGAGCCATGCGCAGTCAAAGTGTTAAAATACACGTGAAAATCTTAACAAAGACGAAGCAACGTTCCTTTACTCAAGGACAACAACTGCACATACCGACTGCAGCACTCCTGTGGCAGACCAGCGAAATACTCGATCGATAGGTCTATACCGGTGGTCTTAAAACAGAGGTGCACCTGTAAAAAAAATACTGGTCAAATGATTTACAAAGTATTTTCCGAAACTGATCGAAGAAGTCTTTTTGATAATTTTTTGAATTCTCATTGAGCAGTCAAGAAATCATGAATTGACAGTATTGTCCCAATTGCACCAATTAACAAACCAAGGGATAGAAAAAATTCTAGCACTTGTAAAATAGTTTAATAGATTCAGTGTTATTTACAATTTAATGACAAAAACTGGGTATGCAAAATCATGCTTTAAGTCTGAAATTTACATAAATGTAAAAAAATTATTCCGGAATATAAAAATCTATATTTCAAGATATAAATCCATTACACAATTACACTAATTAAAGTTATCTATATTTCAGTTTTTTAAGCTTATCTATGGAGAAGTAACACTAACGCATAAGCCCTTATTCATAGGTGAATTTGATACACCAGTGTATTTTAGTCTAAAGTTATTATATTATATGCAAATTAATAAAATTAAATTTTTTCTTGATCACTACAGGGTTTATTCTTCTTCTTCTACGGCACTACAGCCCAAATTGAGCCTTGTCCTAATTTATTTTTTGTCTCCACCCTTGCTTGTCTGTGGCTGATCTTCTCCATACACGGACTCCATACACAGTTTTTATGCTCTCTTGTAAAATATGTGACAATAGACTTAGCAGAAATATATTCTTCTTCCTCTTCTTATTCTTCTTCTTTTTCTTTATTGTTTATATAGGCAATTTTGCTTGTTCATTACCGGGTTGTTGTCTCTATGGAAAATTTTTACACCATCTCTTTAGCAGTTGGCCAATACTTCTTCTACGTTGTGATTTGCCCCTTGCTATTTTAACGACTCTTGTATCCGCCATTTTACCGATGTACTTATTCCATTGTTTTTTCTATTTAGTGTCCACTCGTTTATAACCGGTTTAATTCATTTTCTTTGTCAGCGTGTTTCCTGTAATTCTTCAGAATATTCTCATTTCTGCTGTTTCCAGCATCCTTTGTGTTTTGGCTCTTTAGGATTATATTTCTGATGCGTACATCGTTAATGGTCTTATACTGGCCTTATATATGTATTATTGATTTCATCTCACATTAATGTGTAGGATGCCACGTCAAATAGTATTATTAACGCATCCTGCTAATCTATTTGCTCTTTGTACTTGATCTCTTACTTCTTTTTCAACATACAGTTTACAGTGTAATCCCTAGTTAATTTATTTCCATTACTTGTTTAATGTTAAAACCATGGACTTCAAGTTTGCATCTGATGGGTTCTTTACTGCTCTAGTTTCCTAAGTTGAAATCGTCTCGTTAAATTCTTTTGCTCTGTATTAAATCTGTGAATAAGTCTTTGGAGGCTATCTTCATTTTGGGCTATCAAAATTGCATTGTCTGAGTAACGGAGAATTTTAATTTCATTGTTTACCATTCTGTATCTTCTTCCGTTATTGTTGGCCTGATGACTTTATCTATGATTTGATTGAATAGAATAGGGCTTAGCGAATCCTTGTGTCTTATTCCATTTTTTGTATATATGGTTCCTTAAGTTGACTATTTATTCTGATTTCCATCTTATTGTTTTGATAGACGTTTTCAATTGTTTTTATAATATCCATATAAATCTCTTTATTATACGAGGTGTAGTTTAAGTCTTAATCTGTCAAATGTCTTTTTTAACTCCATCAAACATAGGAAGAGGAAGAAATTCTAATGCTTTCTCTGTTTTATTAATTAATCTGTTTTATAACGAATATTGCTTCTGTATACGAACTTCCCCTACGGAAAACTACTTGCCCATCTGTTAAGTTTATGGGATGATTTATTGGTTCTTGCAAAATTTTAGTTGTAAGTTTTAGGCTTTAATAAATTGATACCTCTTTAGTTTTCTGGTTGTTTCTTATCTCCCTTTTTAAATAATAATAGTAGCTCGCTTGTCCTTCATTCTTCTGGTATTTTATTGTGTCTTATAATCTTGTTAATTAATTTTATCAGTTGATCCGTCATTGTCGCTCCCCCTATTTCGTTTGATCATCTAAAAATTCAAATCCCATCTTTACCTGTATCTTTATTGTTAGTTATTTATTAAGTGTTTTTGTACTTCATGCTTGCTTATGTGAACTTCTTCGTTTATGGTCATTTCTAGTATTTGTGGTTCCAACGTCATTTATTATACACTATAAATACAATCTTAACCGACAATATTCTAAATGCTATAATTTTACCATCTAAGAATTTATAATTTAACGAGGTTGTAGTATAATCATTGTTTGTCATATAGAAATTAACTGTAGGCGTACACTGCTGATCTATACCTTATTTATGTTGTCGCGGTCTATATTTTACTTTTTGTTGTTTTTGCATTTTTACTTGTTAAGGTTAACTGGCATTGCCATAGAAATATTCTCCTTAACTTGGACAAGGCTTTTATTTTAGTTTTAATTATTTTATATATATATATATATATATATATATATATATATATATATTTATATTGTTATGATGTATTGTTTGTTTGAATGATGAGCAATGAGTATTTTTAATAATATAATATATAGGGTTTTTATCGCGGTTCTCAAAGAATTAGCTTGTAAGTACTTTTTTAAATTATCTTTATTATAACTATTATGAAACACACATATATATCTAACCTAGCCAATGTAAATTTAAAATAAACTATCTTTAAATTGATATTCTTATAAAACTAATTAAATTCTATAGACAATGTAAAATTTAAACAAACTATCTTCAAAATTGAAATTGTTATGACACTAACTAAATTATATTAACAAAATTTTGTACCTTTCTTTCACTGAATGCCTAAATGAACTGTTTTCCACTATATAGATTCTAATCACCACTGAATGTCTTCGTACTTCGGTTATCCTTGTTTTTGTGAAATTACTTTTTCCAATTATCAGCTTCTACCAATTTAAGATATATTTTTCTTCACCAGCATTTATAAACCACCAAGCAAACCAGCAAACACCATTTATATTTATTCTTCTTTTCAATATACCAATATCCAATTATTATAAGTTGATTTATACTAATCTCCAATCATAATATAATTTTAATTCCTTCCAATGTCCATCCAATATTCTTCTAATATACTTTTATAATCTTCAATAATTATTTGTGTATAATTATAAATGTGCATTAAATATATGCATAATTTTTAATCTTCATTTAACTCACTATATTAAACAATTGGACTATTTATAACTGATTCACTGACTCCAACTAACTTTCATATTTCTTACTAAATTTTTCTGACTGACTTCTTGAAAATTCTGAACAATTTACTTCACTAACTAAATGTGTCTACTAACTTTCATAATAAAACTGGCCTGACTTCTGACTAAAAACTGCCATCTTGAATCCAAATCACGGGTATTTATATCTTTTTGGATATTCTAGAATCATCTGGTAAGAGATCATGTTCCAATTTGTTCTATTACTTCTATATAGATGTTCTCGAAAAAAATATCTGTTCGATCCACCGCCATAATCATTATTTCGAGAATGTTCGACCGTAAACAATGGTCAAATTCTGCATTCTGGAGAATTCGTTCATTTTTTATTGATAATTTTGTTTACATTTAGGCTTTTCAGATCAGAATATATAATTAAATTAGTAACTTAACATTCTAATTTAATAAACTACACATTTTAAACAACTATAACCCCACTTATATTCCTAAAATGTCACTTGGAGAGAATGTATAGTGTGTTGCCTAGTCACATGGCTCACTTAAATATATCTACAAAATCATAACTACTAAAATACAACTTTTACAATTATTATATGCTAATTTCTTAAAATGCCCTCACATAAATATATTTTTATTAAATTCTCTAGTATTTAACATCTTAAAGTAACCAAATACTTGTTATATCTAAAATTATCTAGTATATAACTTATAAATTATTTTCTATAAACCCCAATCGTCACAATACCCCAAAATAATATTTAAAATAAATAATTTACTTATTATTTTTTTAAATATTAATTTTCTTATCCACATACCTTAGTAATTATAATAAATGAAATAATTTAATTTCCTATTTTAATTGTTCTATCAAATACATCCCTGTTCGCTGTCTATGTCAAAGCAGAGAACAACGGAGCACAGTTCGGCTATTCTATGGTCAAACTGTCATGTCAATTGCAGCAATGGATGCTATATCAGAGAATAAAATATAACCTTAATTAAAAATATAATCTATATTGTGTTCTGTTTATTTATAGACAAAATCTAGGAATTATTTCCATTCAAAAGGCTTTCATCCATATAAATTGGTAAGTTTTATACTTTATTATATTAGAAAGACATTTTTAGCAAATTATTTATAGAATCTATTTATTATCTAACCCCAAATTATGATTTTTAGGGTACAAAATAATTTCCATATGTACAAAATTCAACAAGTATGATGTCAAATTGATTCAAAATAATGAAATCTACCATCTATTTAACAAATCAAGTCTATTGAATAAAATGGATATATCAGTAAGCTGTTAGTGTTAAGTTTATAACCTAGATATATCACTACTTTTTGAAAAATTGTACATTTTTCTTGATTTATTTTTAGTCCAACTTTGTCTAATCTATTTATTATAATTTTTAGGTGTTTCTCATGATCTTCAGCAGTTTTAGAAACAATTAATATATCACCAATGTAGTGAATTACAAAATGTTCATATTGATCTAAAATATCATGAAGACATCTACATAGAACACTGCAAGATGATTGAAGTCCAAATGGTACTACTTTGAATTGATATACTACTCCATCTATCTGAAATCCTGTATACTGTCTACTTTTTCTTTCTAGAGGTATTAACCAGAAACTATGCTGTAAATCGATTTTAGTGAAAAATGACAATAATAGATATAATAAAGATAATTTAAAAAAGTACTTACAAACTAATTCTTTGAGAACCGCGATAAAACCCTATATTATTAAAAAATACTCATTGCTCATCATTCACAAACAATACATCATAACAATTTTGGCGCCCACCGCGGGGCTCTCTATTTAAAAGAATTAGTTTGGGAAGATAAGTGCTCTCATATAATTAAATTAATTGTCATTAGAAAGAAAAAATTATAGATTTTATTTTTAATTATATTTGAACAAGTAAAGTCTCAAAATGTTTCAAGGAAAGAAAGGTACAAGAAGCAAAAAGAATGAAGAAGATGTGGAAGTAGAAATACAACCTATACAAGAGGAGAGTTTAGTTCAAGTTCCACAAGATACTGCAGAAATGAATCCAGAAAGAGAGGAAAATGTCAATATGGCAGCTTTGATGTCATTAATGATGCAGATGAACAAGAAAATGGAAGAGAAAAAAAAATGGAAGAGAATTCAAAAGAAATCAAAGAAGACAAAAAAAATTGGAAGAGTATTCAAAAGAAGTCAAAGAAGACATAAAAAAATTGGAAGAGAATTCAAAACAAGTCAAAGAAGACATGAAAAAATTGGAAGAGAATTCAAAAAAAGTCAAAGAAGACACGAAAAAAATGGAACAGAAATTAGAAGAGAATTATAGAAATTAGAAAAGAAAATAGAAGATAATAATAATAAAATTGTAAAACAAATAGAAAAACGAATGGATAAAAAACTTGAAACTGCAGAGCAAAAAGGAGCAAATCAAATAAAAAATATACGGAATGACTACAAGAAAAGGATAGAAAATGAGAGGACAGAAGTAAAGAGGATTATTCAAGATAATAAGATAGATATAGAACAGAAAATAGAGTTGCAGAAATGTAACTTAGAAGTAAAAATTAACGAAGACAGGAGAAACACAGAAGAAAAATTAGACGATATACAACAAAATATCCAAATAAATAGTAATCAAATAAGAAATGTGGAACAGAGAATAGATGATATTTCACAAATGAGAGACATAGGGAGACCTTACTTAAATTTAACAAATGAGACTGGGATTAAATTCACTGGTAATATAAAAAATTTGCATCCTAGAGAATACATAAACAGTTTAAAACATAAATTAAGATTAGTGAATAATATTAATGATATTAAAGATTATATTAGAATGACATTAAATGACAATGCAGCAACTTGGTTTGCTAGTATTGAAAATGATTTAGATAATTTTCAAACATTAGAAAATAAATTTTTAAATTATTATTGGGGTGAATTAGAGCAAGCAAAGTTTAGAGAAATTCTATATTTTGGAAAGTATAATCACAATTTAAAATCAACTATGGTAGATTATGCATTGAAACTGATTACGGTTGCAAAATATTTGGAACCACCACTTACAGAGGAAGAAACAGACTTAAATGTATCTAGACATTTTGATGCTGATATTGTGCAAACAGATGAATTGGAAAAGAAGAAAGTAAAGATAGATTTTGAAGAAAAAATGGTAACTTTGGAAGGGCAAATAATTAAATTTATGCAGAAAGATGAGGTGGAAGAAGGAATAAGAGTTGATAGGATATTATTAAAAGAAAATAATGATGTTTATGAAGAAGAAATGTATTTTGATGATAGTGAAATGTCCCAAAAGAATGTAAAGAATAATTATTGTAGTGAATATTTAAGGAATGGAAATTTTAAGCAGATGGATGCCTACGAGGTGGAGTGCGTAAAATTGGAAGCAAGGAATAATAAGTACATAATGAAGAATAATTTTATTTGTAAAGAAGAAGATATGATAAAAGTTTTAAATTGCCCTGAAAAATATAAATCAATAGTCGTTTCCATATTACAGCAACACAAGGGACTTGTCAATAAAGAAAATAGAATTGCACAAAATTATATCCATAGTATAACAGTTAAAGAAGAAAAAGATTTTAAAACAAAATCATACCCAATACCATATAAATACAGAGAAGAAGTAAACAGAACGATTAATAATATGTTAGAAGATGGAATCATTGAGAAGGCAGATACACGTTTTATAAACCCTATAGTAGTAGTACGTAAAAGATCAGGCGAAATCAGGTTATGTTTGGATGCAAGGAATATTAACAAGATTACTTAAAAGCAATTTGAAGTACCAATGAGTATAGATGGAATTCTAGGAAGAATTACAGGAATGTCATTTTTTACTAAAATCGATTTACAGCATAGTTTTTGGTTAATACCTCTAGAAAGAAAAAGTAGACAGTATACAGGATTTCAGATAGATGGAGTAGTATATCAATTCAAAGTAGTACCATTTGGACTTCAATCATCTTGCAGTGTTCTATGTAGATGTCTTCATGATATTTTGAATCAATCAATCAAGTTGGACTAAAAATAAATCAAGAAAAATGTACATTTTTTCAAAAAGAAGTAATATATCTAGGTTATAAACTTAACACTAAGGGAATCGAAATGGATCCAGAACGGAAACAAGTCATTCAGGAATATAAAACACCACACAATTTAAGAACTTTAAGAGGATTTATTGGAATAATTAATTATTATAAAAGGATGATACCAGATCTAAGTATAAAAGAAATTCCATTACTTGAACTACTAAAAAAAGGTGTAAAATGGAGATGGGATCAGAGAAGAGAACTAGCATTCCAAGAAATCAAAAACAGTTTTCTGTCAAATTTAAAAATATATCACCCAGACTACACAAAGCCATTCATATTAAGAACAGATGCATCAATAGAGAGATTATCAGGGGTATTATTACAAATACATGATGGGGTCGAATACCCAATACAATTCATTTCAAGAATTACAAAGCCACATGAAAAGGGTTACTCAGTTTCAGAATTAGAACTAGCAAGTATTATACACTGTGTCACAAAATTAAGATTTTATTTGTTGGGTAATGAATTTACAATAGAAACAGATCACCAAGCTTTAACATCTATAATAAATAACAAATATGGAAACAGTAGAATACATCGGTGGAGTCTAATATTGAGTGAATACTCCTTTGAAATTAAATACATTTCTGGAAAATCCAATATAGTGGCAGATGCTTTATCAAGGTTAGAAAATACATCACAAAAAAGGCAGCGAACAATAAAAATTGGATTAAATCAGTTAGTAGAAAGCACTGGATTATATTCTAAACAAGAAATCATAAGAGATCAGATCAATTTGAGTGAAAAACAAAAAGTCCTTAAGAAAGATGGGGTTTATTATAAAATAATAAATGGCATAGAAGTATATGTAATAAGTAGAACTTTGGCAAGGAAAATATTGAAAAATTTACATAATAATTACATGCATATTTGTTCAAGAAAGGAGAAATAGGACCATTTAGAAATTGCATAATAGATAATGCTACATATTTTAACAACCAAAAATTTTGGGCATTTTGTGAGAAAAAGGGAATCAACATTCATTTTACAAGTATCAGACATCCTCAGGCAAATCCTGCAGAAAGATATATTAAAGAAGTTATAAAATATTTAAGAATAGTATGCCAGAATCAACATGAAACGTGGCAGCAACATATACCACAAGTAGAATATTTTTTAAATAATACACATAATTTAAATACAGAGGAAGTACCAGAATATTTAATGTTTGGCCATATAGGAAACAGAAAATGGATTAGTGAATATAATCAGGATATGTTAGAACAAGTAATGCAGAAAGTGAATAACCGAATTAGGAGGAAAGCTGTAAAATATATCAGAAGACAAAATCGAAAAATAAAAAAACCAATCACATTTCAAAAAGGAGATAAAGTGTTAATTCGTTCACTTAGAAAAAGTAATGTAAAAGAAAACCGTTGTAAGAAATTACAACCAATGTTTGAAGGTCCATACAGAATTGAAAATCAGAATGGACTAAATAGTTATGTGTTAATAGATGCAGAGAATAGACTAAGAGGCATGTTTCATATCAATGACATCTTTAAATATTATGAAGAGAATGAATAATGTTTTCTATACTTTTAACACTAATAATAACAACACTAACAGCTTACTGATATATCCATTTTATTCAATAGACTTGATTTGTTAAATAGATGGTAGATTTCATTATTGTGAATCAATTTGACATCATACTTGTTGTTTTGTACATATGGAATTTATTTTGTACCCTAAAAATCATAATTTGGGGTTAGATACAAAATTGATTCTATAAATGTCTTTCTAATATAATAAAGTGTAAAACTTACCAACTCATATGGATGAAAGCCTGTTGAATGGAAATAATTTCTAGATTTTGTCTATAAATAAACATACAAACTTCTATTTGACATGACAGTTTGACGTAGACATGGAAACATAGGCGTACTTAATAGAACAATTTTTAAATAAGAAATTAAATTAGTTAATTTATTATATTACTAAGGTATGTGGATAAGAAAATTAATATTTAAAAAAATAATAAGTAAAATATTTATTTTAAATTTAATTTTGGGGTATTGAGATGATTGGTGTTTAAAGAAAATAATTTATAAATTATATACTAGATAATAGTAGATATAAAAAGTATTTGGTTATTTTAATAAGTTATATACTAGAGAATTTTATAAAAATATATTTATGTGAGGGCATTTTTAAGAAATTAGCATATAATAATTGTAAAAAGTTGTATTTTAGTAATTATAATGTGGTAAATATATTTAAGTGAGCCATGTGACTAGGCAACCAACTATACATTTGAGTGACAGACAGATATACATACTCTTTAAAGTGACAGATAGAAATTCATAATTAGGAATATAAAGTGGGGTTATAATAATAATGTTAGTGTTAAATGTTTAATTTATATATAGTTACTGATTTAAGTGTTTATTCTGATCTGAAAAGCCTAAATTTCAACAAAATTATCAATAGAAAATTAAAGAATTCTCCAGATTATAGAATTTGACCTTTGTTTACGTCGAACATTCTCGAATAATGGTTATGTCTGTGGATCGAACATATACTTTTTCCAGAAAATTCAGACATGTGTTTAATGGAACAAATCGAACATGATTTCTTACCAGATGGTTCTGGAAGATTGAAAAGATATAAATACCCGTGACTTGGATTCAAGATGGCAGTTTAGTAAGAAAGTTAGTCCATTCAGCTAGTCAATCAGTTATGAGTTACAGTTACTATGATGGCCAGTTTTTTAGTATGAAAGTTAGTTAGAGTCAGTCAATCAGTTATAATTGTTCAATATAGTGAGTTAAATCAAGATTAAGAAACAGTATAAAGAAAATGTTATTGAAGATTAAAAATTATGTTATGTATAAATGATGATAAAATTAAATAATATATTTGGTGATTGGATATTGGTATATAGAAAAGAAGAATAAATATAAATGCTGTTTGCTGGTTTGCTTGGTGTTTTATAAATGCTGGTTAAGAAAAATATCTTAAATTGGTGGAAGCTGATAATTGGAAAAAGTAATTTCACAAAAACAAGGATACCCGAAGCTGCGAAGAAGACATTGAGTGGTGATTAAAATCTATACAGTGGAAAACAGTTCATTTAGGCATTCAGTGACAGAAAGGTTCAAAAATGTGTTAATATAATTTAGTTAGTGTCATAACAATTTCAATTTTGAAGATAGTTTGTTTAAATTTTACATTGTCTATAGAATTTAATTAGTTTCATAAGAATTTCAATTTAAAGATAGTTTATTTTAAATTTACATTGGCTAGGTTAGATATATATGTGTGTTTTATAATAGATATAATAAAGATAATTTAAAAAAGTACTTACAAACTAATTCTTTGAGAACCGCGATAAAAACCCTATATTATTAAAAAATACTCATTGCTCATCATTCACAAACAATACATCATAACAATATATATATATATATATATATATATATATATATATATATATATATATATATATATATATATATATATATATATATTCTTTCACTGAATGCCTAAATGAACTGTTTTCCACTATATAGATTCTAATCACCACTGAATGTCTTCGTACTTCGGTTATCCTTGTTTTTGTGAAATTACTTTTTCCAATTATCAGCTTCTACCAATTTAAGATATATTTTTCTTCACCAGCATTTATAAACCACCAAGCAAACCAGCAAACACCATTTATATTTATTCTTCTTTTCAATATACCAATATCCAATTATTATAAGTTGATTTATACTAATCTCCAATCATAATATAATTTTAATTCCTTCCAATGTCCATCCAATATTCTTCTAATATACTTTTATAATCTTCAATAATTATTTGTGTATAATTATAAATGTGCATTAAATATATGCATAATTTTTAATCTTCATTTAACTCACTATATTAAACAATTGGACTATTTATAACTGATTCACTGACTCCAACTAACTTTCATATTTCTTACTAAATTTTTCTGACTGACTTCTTGAAAATTCTGAACAATTTACTTCACTAACTAAATGTGTCTACTAACTTTCATAATAAAACTGGCCTGACTTCTGACTAAAAACTGCCATCTTGAATCCAAATCACGGGTATTTATATCTTTTTGGATATTCTAGAATCATCTGGTAAGAGATCATGTTCCAATTTGTTCTATTACTTCTATATAGATGTTCTCGAAAAAAATATCTGTTCGATCCACCGCCATAATCATTATTTCGAGAATGTTCGACCGTAAACAGTGGTCAAATTCTGCATTCTGGAGAATTCGTTCATTTTTTATTGATAATTTTGTTTACATTTAGGCTTTTCAGATCAGAATATATAATTAAATTAGTAACTTAACATTCTAATTTAATAAACTACACATTTTAAACAACTATAACCCCACTTATATTCCTAAAATGTCACTTGGAGAGAATGTATAGTGTGTTGCCTAGTCACATGGCTCACTTAAATATATCTACAAAATCATAACTACTAAAATACAACTTTTACAATTATTATATGCTAATTTCTTAAAATGCCCTCACATAAATATATTTTTATTAAATTCTCTAGTATTTAACATCTTAAAGTAACCAAATACTTGTTATATCTAAAATTATCTAGTATATAACTTATAAATTATTTTCTATAAACCCCAATCGTCACAATACCCCAAAATAATATTTAAAATAAATAATTTACTTATTATTTTTTTAAATATTAATTTTCTTATCCACATACCTTAGTAATTATAATAAATGAAATAATTTAATTTCCTATTTTAATTGTTCTATCAAATACATCCCTGTTCGCTGTCTATGTCAAAGCAGAGAACAACGGAGCACAGTTCGGCTATTCTATGGTCAAACTGTCATGTCAATTGCAGCAATGGATGCTATATCAGAGAATAAAATATAACCTTAATTAAAAATATAATCTATATTGTGTTCTGTTTATTTATAGACAAAATCTAGGAATTATTTCCATTCAAAAGGCTTTCATCCATATAAATTGGTAAGTTTTATACTTTATTATATTAGAAAGACATTTTTAGCAAATTATTTATAGAATCTATTTATTATCTAACCCCAAATTATGATTTTTAGGGTACAAAATAATTTCCATATGTACAAAATTCAACAAGTATGATGTCAAATTGATTCAAAATAATGAAATCTACCATCTATTTAACAAATCAAGTCTATTGAATAAAATGGATATATCAGTAAGCTGTTAGTGTTAAGTTTATAACCTAGATATATCACTACTTTTTGAAAAATTGTACATTTTTCTTGATTTATTTTTAGTCCAACTTTGTCTAATCTATTTATTATAATTTTTAGGTGTTTCTCATGATCTTCAGCAGTTTTAGAAACAATTAATATATCACCAATGTAGTGAATTACAAAATGTTCATATTGATCTAAAATATCATGAAGACATCTACATAGAACACTGCAAGATGATTGAAGTCCAAATGGTACTACTTTGAATTGATATACTACTCCATCTATCTGAAATCCTGTATACTGTCTACTTTTTCTTTCTAGAGGTATTAACCAGAAACTATGCTGTAAATCGATTTTAGTGAAAAATGACAATAATAGATATAATAAAGATAATTTAAAAAAGTACTTACAAACTAATTCTTTGAGAACCGCGATAAAACCCTATATTATTAAAAAATACTCATTGCTCATCATTCACAAACAATACATCATAACAATTTTGGCGCCCACCGCGGGGCTCTCTATTTAAAAGAATTAGTTTGGGAAGATAAGTGCTCTCATATAATTAAATTAATTGTCATTAGAAAGAAAAAATTATAGATTTTATTTTTAATTATATTTGAACAAGTAAAGTCTCAAAATGTTTCAAGGAAAGAAAGGTACAAGAAGCAAAAAGAATGAAGAAGATGTGGAAGTAGAAATACAACCTATACAAGAGGAGAGTTTAGTTCAAGTTCCACAAGATACTGCAGAAATGAATCCAGAAAGAGAGGAAAATGTCAATATGGCAGCTTTGATGTCATTAATGATGCAGATGAACAAGAAAATGGAAGAGAAAAAAAAATGGAAGAGAATTCAAAAGAAATCAAAGAAGACAAAAAAAATTGGAAGAGTATTCAAAAGAAGTCAAAGAAGACATAAAAAAATTGGAAGAGAATTCAAAACAAGTCAAAGAAGACATGAAAAAATTGGAAGAGAATTCAAAAAAAGTCAAAGAAGACATGAAAAAAATGGAACAGAAATTAGAAGAGAATTATAGAAATCAGAAAAGAAAATAGAAGATAATAATAATAAAATTGTAAAACAAATAGAAAAACGAATGGATAAAAAACTTGAAACTGCAGAGCAAAAAGGAGCAAATCAAATAAAAAATATACGGAATGACTACAAGAAAAGGATAGAAAATGAGAGGACAGAAGTAAAGAGGATTATTCAAGATAATAAGATAGATATAGAACAGAAAATAGAGTTGCAGAAATGTAACTTAGAAGTAAAAATTAACGAAGACAGGAGAAACACAGAAGAAAAATTAGACGATATACAACAAAATATCCAAATAAATAGTAATCAAATAAGAAATGTGGAACAGAGAATAGATGATATTTCACAAATGAGAGACATAGGGAGACCTTACTTAAATTTAACAAATGAGACTGGGATTAAATTCACTGGTAATATAAAAAATTTGCATCCTAGAGAATACATAAACAGTTTAAAACATAAATTAAGATTAGTGAATAATATTAATGATATTAAAGATTATATTAGAATGACATTAAATGACAATGCAGCAACTTGGTTTGCTAGTATTGAAAATGATTTAGATAATTTTCAAACATTAGAAAATAAATTTTTAAATTATTATTGGGGTGAATTAGAGCAAGCAAAGTTTAGAGAAATTCTATATTTTGGAAAGTATAATCACAATTTAAAATCAACTATGGTAGATTATGCATTGAAACTGATTACGGTTGCAAAATATTTGGAACCACCACTTACAGAGGAAGAAACAGACTTAAATGTATCTAGACATTTTGATGCTGATATTGTGCAAACAGATGAATTGGAAAAGAAGAAAGTAAAGATAGATTTTGAAGAAAAAATGGTAACTTTGGAAGGGCAAATAATTAAATTTATGCAGAAAGATGAGGTGGAAGAAGGAATAAGAGTTGATAGGATATTATTAAAAGAAAATAATGATGTTTATGAAGAAGAAATGTATTTTGATGATAGTGAAATGTCCCAAAAGAATGTAAAGAATAATTATTGTAGTGAATATTTAAGGAATGGAAATTTTAAGCAGATGGATGCCTACGAGGTGGAGTGCGTAAAATTGGAAGCAAGGAATAATAAGTACATAATGAAGAATAATTTTATTTGTAAAGAAGAAGATATGATAAAAGTTTTAAATTGCCCTGAAAAATATAAATCAATAGTCGTTTCCATATTACAGCAACACAAGGGACTTGTCAATAAAGAAAATAGAATTGCACAAAATTATATCCATAGTATAACAGTTAAAGAAGAAAAAGATTTTAAAACAAAATCATACCCAATACCATATAAATACAGAGAAGAAGTAAACAGAACGATTAATAATATGTTAGAAGATGGAATCATTGAGAAGGCAGATACACGTTTTATAAACCCTATAGTAGTAGTACGTAAAAGATCAGGCGAAATCAGGTTATGTTTGGATGCAAGGAATATTAACAAGATTACTTAAAAGCAATTTGAAGTACCAATGAGTATAGATGGAATTCTAGGAAGAATTACAGGAATGTCATTTTTTACTAAAATCGATTTACAGCATAGTTTTTGGTTAATACCTCTAGAAAGAAAAAGTAGACAGTATACAGGATTTCAGATAGATGGAGTAGTATATCAATTCAAAGTAGTACCATTTGGACTTCAATCATCTTGCAGTGTTCTATGTAGATGTCTTCATGATATTTTGAATCAATCAATCAAGTTGGACTAAAAATAAATCAAGAAAAATGTACATTTTTTCAAAAAGAAGTAATATATCTAGGTTATAAACTTAACACTAAGGAAATCGAAATGGATCCATAACGGAAACAAGTCATTCAGGAATATAAAACACCACACAATTTAAGAACTTTAAGAGGATTTATTGGAATAATTAATTATTATAAAAGGATGATACCAGATCTAAGTATAAAAGAAATTCCATTACTTGAACTACTAAAAAAAGGTGTAAAATGGAGATGGGATCAGAGAAGAGAACTAGCATTCCAAGAAATCAAAAACAGTTTTCTGTCAAATTTAAAAATATATCACCCAGACTACACAAAGCCATTCATATTAAGAACAGATGCATCAATAGAGAGATTATCAGGGGTATTATTACAAATACATGATGGGGTCGAATACCCAATACAATTCATTTCAAGAATTACAAAGCCACATGAAAAGGGTTACTCAGTTTCAGAATTAGAACTAGCAAGTATTATACACTGTGTCACAAAATTAAGATTTTATTTGTTGGGTAATGAATTTACAATAGAAACAGATCACCAAGCTTTAACATCTATAATAAATAACAAATATGGAAACAGTAGAATACATCGGTGGAGTCTAATATTGAGTGAATACTCCTTTGAAATTAAATACATTTCTGGAAAATCCAATATAGTGGCAGATGCTTTATCAAGGTTAGAAAATACATCACAAAAAAGGCAGCGAACAATAAAAATTGGATTAAATCAGTTAGTAGAAAGCACTGGATTATATTCTAAACAAGAAATCATAAGAGATCAGATCAATTTGAGTGAAAAACAAAAAGTCCTTAAGAAAGATGGGGTTTATTATAAAATAATAAATGGCATAGAAGTATATGTAATAAGTAGAACTTTGGCAAGGAAAATATTGAAAAATTTACATAATAATTACATGCATATTTGTTCAAGAAAGGAGAAATAGGACCATTTAGAAATTGCATAATAGATAATGCTACATATTTTAACAACCAAAAATTTTGGGCATTTTGTGAGAAAAAGGGAATCAACATTCATTTTACAAGTATCAGACATCCTCAGGCAAATCCTGCAGAAAGATATATTAAAGAAGTTATAAAATATTTAAGAATAGTATGCCAGAATCAACATGAAACGTGGCAGCAACATATACCACAAGTAGAATATTTTTTAAATAATACACATAATTTAAATACAGAGGAAGTACCAGAATATTTAATGTTTGGCCATATAGGAAACAGAAAATGGATTAGTGAATATAATCAGGATATGTTAGAACAAGTAATGCAGAAAGTGAATAACCGAATTAGGAGGAAAGCTGTAAAATATATCAGAAGACAAAATCGAAAAATAAAAAAACCAATCACATTTCAAAAAGGAGATAAAGTGTTAATTCGTTCACTTAGAAAAAGTAATGTAAAAGAAAACCGTTGTAAGAAATTACAACCAATGTTTGAAGGTCCATACAGAATTGAAAATCAGAATGGACTAAATAGTTATGTGTTAATAGATGCAGAGAATAGACTAAGAGGCATGTTTCATATCAATGACATCTTTAAATATTATGAAGAGAATGAATAATGTTTTCTATACTTTTAACACTAATAATAACAACACTAACAGCTTACTGATATATCCATTTTATTCAATAGACTTGATTTGTTAAATAGATGGTAGATTTCATTATTGTGAATCAATTTGACATCATACTTGTTGTTTTGTACATATGGAATTTATTTTGTACCCTAAAAATCATAATTTGGGGTTAGATACAAAATTGATTCTATAAATGTCTTTCTAATATAATAAAGTGTAAAACTTACCAACTCATATGGATGAAAGCCTGTTGAATGGAAATAATTTCTAGATTTTGTCTATAAATAAACATACAAACTTCTATTTGACATGACAGTTTGACGTAGACATGGAAACATAGGCGTACTTAATAGAACAATTTTTAAATAAGAAATTAAATTAGTTAATTTATTATATTACTAAGGTATGTGGATAAGAAAATTAATATTTAAAAAAATAATAAGTAAAATATTTATTTTAAATTTAATTTTGGGGTATTGAGATGATTGGTGTTTAAAGAAAATAATTTATAAATTATATACTAGATAATAGTAGATATAAAAAGTATTTGGTTATTTTAATAAGTTATATACTAGAGAATTTTATAAAAATATATTTATGTGAGGGCATTTTTAAGAAATTAGCATATAATAATTGTAAAAAGTTGTATTTTAGTAATTATAATGTGGTAAATATATTTAAGTGAGCCATGTGACTAGGCAACCAACTATACATTTGAGTGACAGACAGATATACATACTCTTTAAAGTGACAGATAGAAATTCATAATTAGGAATATAAAGTGGGGTTATAATAATAATGTTAGTGTTAAATGTTTAATTTATATATAGTTACTGATTTAAGTGTTTATTCTGATCTGAAAAGCCTAAATTTCAACAAAATTATCAATAGAAAATTAAAGAATTCTCCAGATTATAGAATTTGACCTTTGTTTACGTCGAACATTCTCGAATAATGGTTATGTCTGTGGATCGAACATATACTTTTTCCAGAAAATTCAGACATGTGTTTAATGGAACAAATCGAACATGATTTCTTACCAGATGGTTCTGGAAGATTGAAAAGATATAAATACCCGTGACTTGGATTCAAGATGGCAGTTTAGTAAGAAAGTTAGTCCATTCAGCTAGTCAATCAGTTATGAGTTACAGTTACTATGATGGCCAGTTTTTTAGTATGAAAGTTAGTTAGAGTCAGTCAATCAGTTATAATTGTTCAATATAGTGAGTTAAATCAAGATTAAGAAACAGTATAAAGAAAATGTTATTGAAGATTAAAAATTATGTTATGTATAAATGATGATTGGATAATGGAAGAAGTATTAATTGAATATTAAAATTAAATAATATATTTGGTGATTGGATATTGGTATATAGAAAAGAAGAATAAATATAAATGCTGTTTGCTGGTTTGCTTGGTGTTTTATAAATGCTGGTTAAGAAAAATATCTTAAATTGGTGGAAGCTGATAATTGGAAAAAGTAATTTCACAAAAACAAGGATACCCGAAGCTGCGAAGAAGACATTGAGTGGTGATTAAAATCTATACAGTGGAAAACAGTTCATTTAGGCATTCAGTGACAGAAAGGTTCAAAAATTTGTTAATATAATTTAGTTAGTGTCATAACAATTTCAATTTTGAAGATAGTTTGTTTAAATTTTACATTGTCTATAGAATTTAATTAGTTTCATAAGAATTTCAATTTAAAGATAGTTTATTTTAAATTTACATTGGCTAGGTTAGATATATATGTGTGTTTTATAATAGATATAATAAAGATAATTTAAAAAAGTACTTACAAACTAATTCTTTGAGAACCGCGATAAAAACCCTATATTATTAAAAAATACTCATTGCTCATCATTCACAAACAATACATCATAACAATATATATATATATATATATATATATATATATATATATATATATATATATATATATATATATATATATATATATTGTGACGATTAGGGTTTATAGAAAATAATTTATAAGTTATATACTACATAATATTAGATATTTGGTTGTTTTAAATAAGTTATATACTAGAGAATTTAATAAAAATATATTTATGTGAGGGCATTTTTAATAAATTAGCATATAATAATTGTAAAAAGTTTTATTTAGTAATTTTAATTTTGTAAATAGATTTAAGTGAGCCATGTGCCTAGGCAACCAACTATACATACTCCAAGTGTCAAATTAAGAATCATAATACGAATATAAGTGGGGTTATTATAATAATATATTGTTTGAAATGTGTATTTTATTAAATTAGAGTGTTAGTTACTAATTTAATTATATATTCTGATCTGAAAAGCCTAAATGTCAACAAAATTATTAATAGAAAAGAATGGAATTCTCTGGATCTCCGGAGATGGCCATGTTTGCGAAATGGTTTGTTCCAGAAAATTCAGACATGTATTAAATAGAACTGAATAGAACATGATATCTGACGAGATGGTTCTAGAATGTCCAAAAGATATAAATACCCGTGATTTGGATTCAAGATGGCAGTTTTTGAAAGTTTTTAGTCAGAAAAGTTGTAGATAGTGCAGTCAGAACAGTTTAGGCAGTTTTTGAAAGTTTTTAGTCAGAAAAGTTGTAGATAGTGCAGTCAGAACAGTTTAGGCAGTTTTTGGAAGTTTTTAGTCAGAAATCAAGCAGTTTATTATGAAAGTTAGTTGGAATCAGTGAATCAAGTACAAATAGTCAAAATGTTTAATATAGTGAGTTAAATGAAGATTAAAAATTATGCATATAATTTAATGCACATTTATAATTATACACAAATAATTATTGAAGATAAAAAAAGGTATATTGGAAGAAATTAAATTATATTATGGTTGGAGATTAGTATAAATCAACTTATAATAATTGGATATTGGTATATTGAAAAGAAGAATAAATATAAATGCTGCTTGCTGGTTTGGTTGGTGGTGTATAAATGCTGGTGAAGAAAACTATATCTTAAATTGGTAGAAGCTGATAATTGAAAAAAGTAATTTCACAAAAAACAAGGATAACCGAAGTACGAAGACTTTCAGTGGTGATTAGAATATATATAGTGGAAAACAGTTCATTTAGGCATTCAGTGAAAGAAAGGTACAAAATTTTGTTAATATAATTTAGTTAGTGTCATAACAATTTCAATTTTGAAGATAGTTTTGTTTAAATTTTAGATTGTCTATAGAATTTAATTAGTTTTATAAGAATATCAATTTAAAGATAGTTTATTTTAAATTTACATTTACTAGGTTAGATATATATGTGTGTTTCATAATAGTTATAATAAAGATAATTTAAAAAAGTACTTACAAGCTAATTCTTTGAGAACCGCGATAAAAACCCTATATATTATATTATTAAAAATACTCATTGCTCATCATTCAAACAAAAAACACATCATAACAATTTGGCACCCAACGCAGTGGCTCTCTATTTAAAAGAATTAGTTTGGGAAGATAAGTGCTCTCATATAATTAAATTAATTATCAGTAGAAAGAAAAAATTATAGATTTTATTTTTAATTATATTTGAACAAGTAAAGTCTCAAAATGTCTCAAGGAAAGAAAGGTACAAGAAGCAAAAAGAATGAAGAAGATGTGGAAGTAGAAACACAACCTATACAAGAGGAGAGTTTAGTTCAAGCTCCACAAGATACTGCAGAAATGAATCCAGAAAGAGAGGAAAATGTCAATATGGCAGCTTTGATGTCATTATTGATGCAGATGAACAAGACAATGGAAGAGAATACGAAAAAAATAGAACACAAAATGGAACAGAATTCACAAGAAGTCAAAGAAGACATGAAAAAAATGGAACAGAAAATGGAAGAGAATTCAAAAGAAATCAAAGAAGACATAAAAAAATTGGAAGAGAATTCAAAAGAAGTCAAAGAAGACATGAAAAAAATGGAACAGAAATTGGAAGAGAATTATAGAAAATTAGAAAAGAAAATAGAAGATAATAATAATAAAATTGTAAAACAAATGGATAAAAAACTTGAAGCTGCAGAGAAAAAAGTAGCAAATGAAATAAAAAGTATACGGAATGACTACAAGAAAAGGATAGACAATGAGAGGACAGAAGTAAAGAGGATTATTCAAGATAATACGATAGATATAGAACAGAAAATAGAGTTACAGAAATGTAACTTAGAAGTAAAAATTAACGAAGACAGGAGAAACACAGAAGAAAAATTAGACGATATACAACAAAATATCCAAATAAATTGTAATCAAATAAGAAATGTGGAACAGAGAATAGATGATATTTCACAAATGAGAGACATAGGGAGACCTTACTTAAATTTAACAAATGAGACTGGGATTAAATTCTCTGGTAATATAAAAAATTTGCATCCTAGAGTATACATAAATAGTTTAAAACATAAATTAAGATTTGTGAATAATATTAATGATATTAAAGATTATATTAGAATGACATTAAATGACAATGCAGCAACTTGGTTTGCTAGTATTGAGAATGATTTAGATAATTTTCAAACATTTGAAAATAAATTTTTAAATTATTATTGGGGTGAATTAGAGCAAGCCAAGTTTAGAGAAATTCTATATTTTGGAAAGTATAATCAAAATTTAAAATCAAATATGGTAGATTATGCATTGAAATTGATAACAGTTGCAAAATATTTAGAACCACCACTTAGAGAGGATGAAACAGTTTTAAATGTATCTAGACATTTTGATGCTGATGTTGTGCAAACCGTAACTGTACAAAATATTCAAACAATAGATAGTTTTATTAATTTTATTCAAAGAATACAAAGAGGCAATATGACAAGTAATAATAACAACAGAAAAAACAATAATAACTTTCAATATAATAATGATAATCAACAATATAGACAATCATATAATAGATATGGTGATAGTTTACAAAATTTTAATAGTAATAACAGTAATCCAAATAGACAGAACTTTAATAATAATACTAGTTATAATAGACAAAATTTTAATAATAATACTAATTATAATAGACAACATTTTAATAACAGTACTAATAATAATAGACAAGATTTTAACAATAGAAGAAATACAGAACGACCTAACTATAACAGACAGATAAATTGTGTTCGAAGGAATAGAAGCTGCGAAGGCAGGGAACGAAGTAGTACAAGGCAGGAGAATGTGAGTAGAAGTAATAGTAGGGAAAGACATAGTACATCAGATCCAAGTGGTCAGATACAATCTGACAATTCTAATAATCAAAATTTTGTGCAGTAAACTTTCTGAATTACAAGTTAGGCCATTGCTATTATGAAAAACCTTCTGAATTTATTTCTTTAGATGAAGATAAAATTATTGAATCTATTAATTTAATTTATATAAATGCTTTGGCCAAAAATAAAATGATTAAGATTATGATAGATACTGGTTCAGAAAGTACTTTAGTCTCGGAGAATTTTATTTTTAATACATTAAAACTATCAGATATAATAAAGATTCCAAAAATTAAAATTATTGGTGCAAATAATAAGAAGTTGGGTGAAATTGATAAACTAGCCAATTTTAAAATTAATATTCTTAATAAAGAAATTAATATGCAAGGATTTATTGTCAAGGATTTATGTGTTGATATATTAATGGGAAATGATGAATTGGAAAAGAAGAAAGTAAAGATAGATTTTGAAGAAAAAATTGTAACTTTGGAAGGGCAAATAATTAAATTTATGCAGAAAGATGAGGTAGAAGAAGGAATAAGAGTTGATAGGATATTATTAAAAGAAAATAATGATGTTTATGAAGAAGAAATGTATTTTGATGATAGGGAATTGTCCCAAAAGAATGTAAAGAATAATTATTGTAGTGAATATTTAAGGAATGGAAATTTTAAGCAGATGGATGCCTACGAGGCGGAGTGCGTAAAATTGGAAGCAAGGAATAATGAGTACATAATGAAGAATAATTTTATTTGTAAAGAAGAAGATATAATGAAAGTTTTAAATTGCCCTGAAGAATATAAATCAATAGTCATTTCCATATTACAGCAACACAAGGGACTTGTCAATAAAGAAAATAGAATTGCACAAAATTATATCCATAGTATAAAAGTTAAAGAAGAAAAAGATTTTAAAACAAAATCATACCCAATACCATATAAATACAGAGAAGAAGTAAACAAAACAATTAATAATATGTTAGAAGATGGGATCATTGAGAAGGCAGACACACGTTTTATTAACCCCATAGTAGTAGTACGAAAAAGATCAGGTGAAATCAGGTTATGTTTGGATGCAAGGAATATTAACAAGATTACTGAAAAGCAATTTGAAGCACCAATGAGTATAGATGGAATATTAGGAAGAATTACAGGAATGTCATTTTTCACTAAAATTGATTTACAGCATAGCTTTTGGTTAATACCTCTAGAAAGAAAAAGTAGACAGTATACAGGATTTCAGATAGATGGAGTAGTATATCAATTCAAAGTAGTACCATTTGGACTTCAATCATCTTGCAGTGCTCTATGTAGATGTCTTCATGATATTTTGGATCAATATGAACATTTTGTAATTCACTACATTGATGATATATTAATTTTTTCTAAAACGGCTGAAGATCATGAGAAACACCTAAAAATTATAATAAATAGATTAGACAAAGTTGGACTAAAAATAAATCAAGAAAAATGTACATTTTTTCAAAAAGAAGTCATATATCTAGGTTATAAACTTAACACTAAGGGAATCGAAATGGATCCAGAACGGACACAAGTCATTCAGGAATATAAAACACCACACAATTTAAGAACTTTAAGAGGATTTATTGGAATAATTAATTATTATAAAAGGATGATACCAGATCTAAGTATAAAAGAAATTCCATTACTTGAACTACTGAGAAAAGGTGTAAAATGGAGATGGGATCAGAGAAGAGAACTAGCATTCCAAGAGATTAAGAACATTTTTCTGTCAAATTTGAAAATATACTATCCTGACTACACACAGCCATTCATATTAAGAACAGATGCATCCATAGAGAGATTATCAGGGGTATTATTACAAATACATGATGGGGTCGAATACCCAATACAATTCATTTCAAGAATTACAAAGCCACATGAAAAGGGTTACTCAGTTTCAGAATTAGAACTAGCAAGTATAATACACTGTGTCACAAAATTAAGATTTTATTTGTTGGGTAATGAATTTACAATAGAAACAGATCACCAAGCTTTAACATCTATATTAAATAACAAATATGGAAACAGTAGAATACATAGGTGGAGTCTAATATTGAGTGAATACTCATTTGAAATCAAATACATTTCTGGAAAATCCAATATAGTGGCAGATGCTTTATCAAGGTTAGAAAATACATCACAAAAAGGGCAGCGAACAATAAAAATTGGATTAAATCAATTAGTAGAAAGTACTGGATTATATTCTAAAGAAGAAATTATAAGAGATCAGATCAATTTGAGTGAAAAACAAAAAGTCCTTAGGAAAGATGGGGTATATTATAAAATAATAAATGGCATAGAAGTATATGTAATAACTAGAACTTTAGCAAAGAAAATATTGAAAAATTTACATAACAATTATATGCATATTGGTTCAAGAAAGCTATGGATGCTATTTAGGGACAATTATTTTGCAAAGAATGACATAAGTATAGCAAAGGAAATTACTACCCAATGCCCAATATGTCAACTAAACAAAGAAAAGAATTTCAAAAACCAGAACACATATAAATCTAATGTTGTATATGAAAAACTAAATACAGTTTCCATGGATTTTATTTCAAATTTAGTTCTCAGTCCAACAGGAAAAAAGCATATATTAGTGATAGTTGATTTATATACAAAATTTATTAAACTATATCCCTGCTCCAGAACAAATGTTAAAACATTAAAATTATATATTAATCAATTTTTCGAAGAAATAGGACCATTTAGAAATTGCATAATAGATAATGCTACATATTTTAACAACCAAAAATTTCGGACATTTTGTGAGAAAAAGGGAATCAACATTCATTTTACAAGTATCAAACATCCTCAGGCAAATCCTGCAGAAAGA
Source organism: Diabrotica undecimpunctata (assembly GCF_040954645.1). NCBI lineage: Eukaryota > Metazoa > Arthropoda > Insecta > Coleoptera > Chrysomelidae > Diabrotica > Diabrotica undecimpunctata. The sequence goes on from NC_092805.1 coordinate 79,984,583, forward strand.
TATATTAAAGAAGTTATAAAATATTTAAGGATACTGTGCCAAAACCAACATGAAACTTGGCAGCAACATATACCACAAGTGGAATATTTTTTGAATAATACACATAATTTGAATACAGAGGAAGTACCAGAATATTTAATGTTTGGCCATATAGGAAACAGAAAGTGGATTAGTGAATATAATCAGGATATGTTAGAACAAGTAATGCAGAAAGTGAATAACCGAATTAGGAGGAAAGCTGAAAAATATATCAGAAGACAAAATCGAAATATAAAAAAACCAATCACATTTCAAAAAGGAGACCAAGTGTTAATTCGTTCACTTAGAAAAAGTAATGTTAAAGAAAACCGTTGTAAGAAATTACAACCAATGTTTGAAGGTCCATATACAATTGAAAATCAGAATGGACTAAATAGTTATGTGTTAATAGATGCAGAGAACAGACTAAGAGGCATATTTCATATCAACGACATTTTTCAATATCATGAAGAGATTGAATAATATTTTCTATGCCTTTAACACAAATATAATAACACTAATAACTTACTGATATATCCATTTTATTCAATAGACTTGATTTGTTAAATGGTAGATGGTAGATTTCATTATTTTGAATCAATTTGACATCATACTTGTTGAAATTTGTATATATGGAAATTAATTTGTACCCTAAAAATCATAATTTGGGGTTAGACACAAAATTAGATACTATAATTGCTATAAAAATGTCTTTCTAATATAATAAAGTGGAAAAACTTACCAATTTATATTGATGAAGTTATTTTGAATGGAAATAATTCCTAGATTTTGTCTATAAACAAACAGAACACCATATCGATTATATTTTTAATTAAGGTTATATTTTATTCTCTCCATTTGACATGACAGTTTGACCATAGAATAGCCGAACTGTGATCCGTTGTTCTCTGTTTTGACATAGACAGCGAACAGAGGGATGTATTTAACACATTTTAAATAATAAAAAAAAAAAAAAAAAAAAAAAATTGATTTATTAAATTTAATAAGGTATGAGAAAATTAATATTTAAAAAAATAATAAGTAAATTATTTATTTTAAATATTATTTTTGGGGTATTGTGACGATTAGGGTTTATAGAAAATAATTTATAAGTTATATACTACATAATATTAGATATTTGGTTGTTTTAAATAAGTTATATACTAGAGAATTTAATAAAAATATATTTATGTGAGGGCATTTTTAATAAATTAGCATATAATAATTGTAAAAAGTTTTATTTAGTAATTTTAATTTTGTAAATAGATTTAAGTGAGCCATGTGCCTAGGCAACCAACTATACATACTCCAAGTGTCAAATTAAGAATCATAATACGAATATAAGTGGGGTTATTATAATAATATATTGTTTGAAATGTGTATTTTATTAAATTAGAGTGTTAGTTACTAATTTAATTATATATTCTGATCTGAAAAGCCTAAATGTCAACAAAATTATTAATAGAAAAGAATGGAATTCTCTGGATCTCCGGAGATGGCCATGTTTGCGAAATGGTTTGTTCCAGAAAATTCAGACATGTATTAAATAGAACTGAATAGAACATGATATCTGACGAGATGGTTCTAGAATGTCCAAAAGATATAAATACCCGTGATTTGGATTCAAGATGGCAGTTTTTGAAAGTTTTTAGTCAGAAAAGTTGTAGATAGTGCAGTCAGAACAGTTTAGGCAGTTTTTGAAAGTTTTTAGTCAGAAAAGTTGTAGATAGTGCAGTCAGAACAGTTTAGGCAGTTTTTGGAAGTTTTTAGTCAGAAATCAAGCAGTTTATTATGAAAGTTAGTTGGAATCAGTGAATCAAGTACAAATAGTCAAAATGTTTAATATAGTGAGTTAAATGAAGATTAAAAATTATGCATATAATTTAATGCACATTTATAATTATACACAAATAATTATTGAAGATAAAAAAAGGTATATTGGAAGAAATTAAATTATATTATGGTTGGAGATTAGTATAAATCAACTTATAATAATTGGATATTGGTATATTGAAAAGAAGAATAAATATAAATGCTGCTTGCTGGTTTGGTTGGTGGTGTATAAATGCTGGTGAAGAAAACTATATCTTAAATTGGTAGAAGCTGATAATTGAAAAAAGTAATTTCACAAAAAACAAGGATAACCGAAGTACGAAGACTTTCAGTGGTGATTAGAATATATATAGTGGAAAACAGTTCATTTAGGCATTCAGTGAAAGAAAGGTACAAAATTTTGTTAATATAATTTAGTTAGTGTCATAACAATTTCAATTTTGAAGATAGTTTTGTTTAAATTTTAGATTGTCTATAGAATTTAATTAGTTTTATAAGAATATCAATTTAAAGATAGTTTATTTTAAATTTACATTTACTAGGTTAGATATATATGTGTGTTTCATAATAGTTATAATAAAGATAATTTAAAAAAGTACTTACAAGCTAATTCTTTGAGAACCGCGATAAAAACCCTATATATTATATTATTAAAAATACTCATTGCTCATCATTCAAACAAAAAACACATCATAACAATATATATATATATATATATATATATATATATATATATATATATATATATATATATGGAAATAATCTAGGAATTATTTCCATTCAACAGGCTTTCATTCATATGAATTGGTAAGTTTTACACTTTATTATATTAGAAAGACATTTATAGAATCAATTTTGTATCTAACCCCAAATTATGATTTTTAGGGTACAAAATAATTTCCATGTACAAGACAACAAGTATGAAGTTAAATTGATTCACAATAATGAAATCTACCATCTATTTAACAAATCAAGTCTATTGAATAAAATGGATATATCAGTAAGCTGTTAGTGTTGTTATTATTAGTGTTAAAAGTATAGAAAACATTATTCATTCTCTTCATAATATTTAAAGATGTCATTGATATGAAACATGCCTCTTAGTCTATTCTCTGCATCTATTAACACATAACTATTTAGTCCATTCTGATTTTCAATTCTGTATGGACCTTCAAACATTGGATGTAATTTCTTACAACGGTTTTCTGTTACATTACTTTTTCTAAGTGAACGAATTAACACTTTATCTCCTTTTTGAAATGTGATTGGTTTTTTTATTTTTCGATTTTGTCTTCTGATATATTTTTCAGCTTTCCTCCTAATTCGGTTATTCACTTTCTGCATTACTTGTTCTAATATATCCTGATTATATTCACTAATCCATTTTCTGTTTCCTATATGGCCAAACATTAAATATTCTGGTACTTCCTCTGTATTTAAATTATGTGTATTATTTAAAAAATATTCTACTTGTGGTATATGTTGCTGCCACGTTTCATGTTGATTCTGGCATACTATTCTTAAATATTTTATAACTTCTTTAATATATCTTTCTGCAGGATTTGCCTGAGGATGTCTGATACTTGTAAAATGAATGTTGATTCCCTTTTTCTCACAAAATGCCCGAAATTTTTGGTTGTTAAAATATGTAGCATTATCTATTACGCAATTTCTAAATGGTCCTATTTCTTCGAAAAATTGATTTATATATAATTTCAATGTTTTAACATTTGTTCTTGAGCAGGAATATAGTTTAATAAATTTTGTATATAAATCAACTATCACTAGTATATGCTTTTTTTCTGTTGGATTTGGAACTAAATTTGAGATAAAATCCATGGACACTGTATTTAGTTTTTCATATACAACATTAGATCTATATGTGTTCTGGTTTTTGAAATTCTTTTCTTTGTTTATTTGACATATTTGGCATTGGGTAGTAATTTCTTTTGCTATACTATGTCATTCTTTGCAAAATAATTGTCCCTAAATAGCATCCATAGCTTTCTTGAACCAATATGCATGTAATTGTTATGTAAATTTTTCAATATTTTCTTTGCTAAAGTTCTAGTTATTACATATACTTCTATGCCATTTATTATTTTATAATAAACTCCATCTTTCTTAAGGACTTTTTGTTTTTCACTCAAATTGATCTGATCTCTTATAATTTCTTCTTTAGAATATAATCCAGTACTTTCTACTAATTGATTTAATCCAATTTTTATTGTTCGCTGCCCTTTTTGTGATGTATTTTCTAACCTTGATAAAGCATCTGCCACTATATTGGATTTTCCAGAAATGTATTTGATTTCAAAGGAGTATTCACTCAATATTAGACCCCACCGATGTATTCTACTGTTTCCATATTTGTTATTTAATATAGATGTTAAAGCTTGGTGATCTGTTTCTATAGTAAATTCATTACTTAACAAATAAAATCTTAATTTTGTGACACAGTGTATGATACTTGCTAGTTCTAATTCTGAAACTGAGTAACCCTTTTCATGTGGCTTTGTAATTCTTGAAATGAATTGTATTGGGTATTCGACCCCATCTTGTATTTGTAATAATACCCCTGATAATCTCTCTATGGATGCGTCTGTTCTTAATATGAATGGCTTTGTGTAGTATGGGTGATATATTTTTAAATTTGACAGAAAAATGTTTTTGATTTCTTGGAATGCTAGTTCTCTTCTCTGATCCCATCTCCATTTTACACCTTTTTTTAGTAGTTCAAGTAATGGAATTTCTTTTATACTTAGATCTGGTATCATCCTTTTATAATAATTAATTATTCCAATAAATCCTCTTAAAGTTCTTAAATTGTATGGTGTTTTATATTCCTGAATGACTTGTGTCCGTTCTGGATCCATTTCGATTCCCTTAGTGTTCAGTTTATAACCTAGATATATTACTTCTTTTGTTCACAAAATGTTCATATTGATCCAAAATATCATGAAGACATCTACATAGAGCACTGCAAGATGATTGAAGTCCAAATGGTACTACTTTGAATTGATATACTACTCCATCTATCTGAAATCCTGTATATTGTCTACTTTTTCTTTCTAGAGGTATCAACCAGAAACTATGTTGTAAATCGATTTTAGTGAAAAATGACATTCCTGTAATTCTTCCTAGTATTCCATCTATACTCATTGGTGCTTCAAATTGCTTTTCAGTAATCTTGTTAATATTCCTTGCATCCAAACATAACCTGATTTCACCTGATCTTTTACGTACTACTACTATAGGGTTTATGAAGCGTGTATCTGCCTTCTCAATGATTCCATCTTCTAACATATTATTAATCGTTCTGTTTACTTCTTCTCTGTATTTATATGGTATTGGGTATGATTTTGTTTTAAAATCTTTTTCTTCTTTAACTTTTATACTATGGATATAATTTTGTGCAATTCTATTTTCTTTATTGACAAGTCCCTTGTGTTGCTGTAATATGAAAACGACTATTGCGAAATATACTTATTATTCCTTGCTTTCAATTTTACGCACTCCACCTCGTAGGCATCCATCTGCTTAAAATTTCCATTCCTTAAATATTCACTACAATAATTATTCTTTACATTCTTTTGGGACATTTCCCTATCATCAAAATACATTTCTTCTTCATAAACATCATTATTTTCTTTTAATAATATCCTATCAACTCTTATTCCTTCTTCCACCTCATCTTTCTGCATAAATTTAATTATTTGCCCTTCCAAAGTTACCATTTTTTCTTCAAAATCTATCTTTACTTTCTTCTTTTCCAATTCATCATTTCCCATTAATATATCAACACATAAATCCTTGACAATAAATCCTTGCATATTAATTTCTTTATTAAGAATATTAATTTTAAAATTGGCTAGTTTATCAATTTCACCCAACTTCTTATTATTTGCACCAACAAATTTAATTTTTGGAATCTTTATTATATCTGATAGTTTTACTGTATTAAAGATAAAATTCTCCGAGACTAAAGTACTTTCTGAACCAGTATCTATCATAATTTTAATCATTTTATTTTTGGCCAAAGCATTTATAGAAATTAAATTAATAGATTCATTAATTTTATCTTTATCTAAAGAAATAAATTCAGAAGGTTTTTCATAATAGCAATGGCCTAACTTGTAATTCAGAAAGTTTACTGAACAAAATTTTGATTATTAGAATTGTCAGATTGTATCTGACCACTTGGATCTGATGTCCTATGTCTTTCCCTACTATGACTTCTACTCACATTTTCCTGCCTTGTACTACTTCGTTCCCTGTCTTCGCAGCTTCTATTCCTTCGAACACAATTTACCTGTCTGTTATAGTTAGGTCGCTCTGTATTTCTTTTATTGTTAAAATCTTGTCTATTATTATTAGTACTGTTATTAAAATGTTGTCTATTATAACTAGTATTGTTATTACAATTCTGTCTATTTTGATTACTGTTATTATTATTAAAATTTTGTAAATTATTGCCATATCTATAATTATTATATGATTGTCTATATTGTTGATTATCATTTTTATTATATTGAAAGTTATTATTGTTTTTTCTGTTGTTGTTATTACTTGTCATATTGCCTCTTTGTATTCTTTGAATAAAATTAATAAAACTCTCTATTGTTTGAATATTTTGTACAGTTACTGTTTGCACAACATCAGCATCAAAATGTCTAGATACATTTAAGACCGTTTCATCCTCTCTAAGTGGTGGTTCTAAATATTTTGCAACTGTTATCAGTTTCAATGCATAATCTACCATATTTGATTTTAAATTGTGATTATACTTTCCAAAATATAGAACTTCCCTAAATTTGGCTTGCTCTAATTCACCCCAATAATAATTTAAAAATTTATTTTCAAATGTTTGAAAATTATCTAAATCATTTGCAATAGTAGCAAACCAAGTTGCTGCATTGTCATTTAATGTCATTCTTACATAATCTTTAATATCATTAATATTATTCACAAATCTTAATTTATGTTTTAAACTATTTAGGTATACTCTAGGATGCAAATTTTTTATATTACCAGAGAATTTATCCCAGTCTCATTTGTTAAATGTAAGTAAGGTCTCCCTATGTCTCTCATTTGTGAAATATCATCTATTCTCTGTTCCACATTTCTTATTTGATTACTATTTATTTGGATATTTTGTTGTATATCGTCTAATTTTTCTTCTGTGTTTCTCCTGTCTTCGTTAATTTTTACTTCTAAGTTACATTTCTGCAACTCTATTTTCTGTTCTATATCTATCTTATTATCTTGAATAATCCTATTTACTTCTGTCCTCTCATTTTCTATCCTTTTCTTGTAGTCATTCCGTATATTTTTTATTTCATTTGCTACTTTTTTCTCTGCAGTTTCAAGTTTTTTATCCATTTGTTTTTCTATTTGTTTTACAATTTTATTATTATTATCTTCTATTTTCTTTTCTAATTTTCTATAATTCTCTTCTAATTTCTGTTCCATTTTTTTCATGTCTTGTTTGACTTCTTTTGAATTCTCTTCCAATTTTTTCATGTCTTCTTTGACTTCTTTTGAATTCTCTTCCAATTTTTTTATGTCTTCTTTGACTTCTTTTGAATTCTCTTCCAATTTTTTTATGTCTTCTCTGATTTCTCTTGAATTCTCTTCCATCTTTTTTGTATTCTCTTCCATTTTCTTGTTCATCTGCATTATTAATGACATCAAAGCTGCCATATTGACATTCTCCTCTCTTTCTGGATTCATTTCTGCAGTATCTTGTGGAGCTTGAACTAAAATCTCTTCTTGTACAGGTTGTGTTTCTACTTCAACATCTTCTTCATTCTTTTTGCTTCTTGTACCTTTCTTTCCTTGAGACATTTTGAGACTTTACTTGTTCAAATATAATTAAAAATAAAATCTATAATTTTTTCTTTCTAATGAAAATTAATTTAATTATATGAGAGCAATTATCTTCCCAAACTAATTATTTTAAATAGAGAGCCCCGCGGTGGGCGCCAAAATTGTTATGATGTATTGTTTGTGAATGATGAGCAATGAGTATTTTTTAATAATATGGGGTTTTTATCGCGGTTCTCAAAGAATTAGTTTGTAAGTACTTTTTTAAATTATCATTATTATATCTATTATGAAACACACATATATATCTAACCTAGCCAATGTAAATTTAAAATAAACTATCTTTAAATTGAAATTCTTATGAAACTAATTAAATTCTATACACAATGTAAAATTTAAACAAACTATCTTCAAAATTGAAACTGTTATGACACTAACTAAATTATATTAACAAATTTTTATACCTTTCTGTCACTGAATGCCTAAATGAACTGTTTTCCACTGTATAGATTATAATCACCACTCAATGTCTTCTTCGCAGCTTCGGTTATCCTTGTTTTTGAGAAATTACTTTTTTCAATTATCAGCTTTCACCAATTTAAGATATTTTTCTTCACCAGCATTTATAAACCACCAAGCAAACCAGCAAACAGCATTTATATTTATTCTTCTTTTCTATATACCAATATCCAATCACCAAATATATTATTTAATTTTAATATTCAATTAATACTTCTTCCATTATCCAATCATCATTTATACATAACATAATTTTTAATCTTCAATAATATTTTCTTTATACTGTTTCTTAATCTTGATTTAACTCACTATATTGAACAATTATAATTGATTGCCTGACTCTAACTAACTTTCATACTAAAAAACTGGCCATCATAGTAACTGTAACTTATAACGGATTGACTAACTGAATCTCTTGAATCCAAATCACCGGGAATTTTTTTTTTCATGTTCCAGAAACATCTAGCAAGAAATCCTGTTCGATTTGTTCCATTAAACACATGTCTGAATTTTCTGGAAAAAGTATATATTCGATCCACAGACATAACCATTATTCGAGAATGTTCGACCGTAAACAAAGGTCAAATTCTGTAATCTGGAGAATTCTTTAAATTTCTAGTGATAATTTTGTTGACATTTAGGCTTTTCAGATCAGAATAAACACTTAAATCAGTAACTATATATAAATTAAACATTTAACACTAACATTATTATTATAACCCCACTTTATATTCCTAATTATGAATTTCTATCTGTCACTTTAAAGAATATTTTTGGTTGCCTAGTCACATGGCTCACTTAAATATATCTACAATATTATAATTATTAAAATACATATTTTTACAATTATTATATGCTAATTTCTTAAAAATGCCCTCACATAAATAATTTTTATAAAATTCTCTAGTATATAACTTATTAAAATAACCAAATACTTTTAATATCTAATATTATCTAGTATATAACTTGTAAATTAACCTTTTAAACACTATTTTCCTTTCTCCTATATTCTATTAATTTCAATATATATATATATATATATATATATATATATATATATTTATATATATATATATATATATATATATTTATATATATATATATATATATATATATATATATATATATATATATATATATATATATATATATACATATATTGATTTATAGTATCAGCAATCGGTCTGTAGGAAATAAAACTTTATTTGTTCTGTCTCAATATTTCGTCACGATTTTGTGAAATTTTGAATTTTTTATAAATATATATATATATATATATATATATATATATATATATATATATATATATATATATACGAATTAACAAGAAGTCCAGAGACCTCTCTCTGATAGTAAATTAGGTGAACCGCAAATTCAAAGCTTCTTACTGGAGACTTTTAACGACGCTAGAAATATCCTTTTACTTCAACATGCATCTACGATACACCTTTAAAAAATACTATCTTTTCGCCCTTTACGTAGAGAAAGACGTTTAGATGAAAGTAAAAGATTGCATTTCATTTCAATCGGAACTCCACCATTGCTCTACACGTGTTTCGAGTTATTCAACTCATCATCAGGAGCACTTGTGGAAGTTCAACTGAAATGAAATGCAGTCGATCACATTATATATATATATATATATATATATATATATATATATATATATATATATATATATATATATATATATATATATATATATATATATATATATATATATATATATATATATATATATATATATATATATATATATAAATTCTTTTGTTTTGGTATCGATCGTATATTATTTAAAATAATTTTCTTTGGTATATGTAAGGTTCTGTCGGTATGGAATTAAAACAATTCTATTTTTTTGTAACTTAATATTTCACCAACTGATTGTTGGCTTCATCATAAATGCACTACAAATTTATTAAAACAAAGAGGTACGAAGCAATAAGATAAAATTACATAAATATTTATTTGCAGAGGTAGAACTGTTCACAAAAAAAAAACAAGACAAACATTTGTTTTACACTTTCACAATTAAACTGACAACTTTTAAAATAAGTTCAAATATACACAAAACAGCAAAAAGAATAGACGAGTTTCTTTATGTTTCTTTATATAAAATAAGGTAGCAGGTCCATCGAAAATTAATTTTGAATTAAATGGATTGCAGAATATTGCTGTAGAAGCTGCTTAACTGATTGTATCTGCTTTGTAATGTATTACATTTTTTGTGTTAGCAATACAACACATTTCCAGAAACAGCCTATTTTTTTAATTGGTACCTATTTGTAGAATTTAAAGTTTTCGCTGCGAAGGTTACTATATTGGACAGATAAGCCAATGGTTAACACAACGTATTACCTAGCGCCAAAGTGACTGTCATAAAGGTAAAAAGACATGCGTTCGCTGTTGTCGAACACTCCATCAACACAGGTCACACATTTGACTAGACCAATGTTGAAATCCTACAAACAGTAACTAATTATAAGAACAGGCTGTGTCTGGAAACTGGAAACAAGAGCAGCATGATGAAGTCAAAATTATTAATTTACGATGTACCTGCTAACTTATTTTATATATATTATATATATATATATATATATATATATATATATATATATATATATAAAGTTCATACGAATATATATATATATATATATATATATATATATATATATATATATATATATATATATATATATATATAGATATATATATATATATATATATATATATATATATATATATATATGTATATATATATATATATGTATATATATATATATTGCTTATTTAGAAAAATTCCTGTCTATATTTATTAAATGTTTTAATCTCCAATTAATCACAATAAATCAGCATTAATTAATTACAATCTCAGGCTATTTAACTTGTACTATTTACCTTTGATCGTGGATTCAAAATATTTTCCAATTGGCTTCCTAATTGGGATAGGTAATATGACCTGAATAAAATACATAGAATTTCAACTGAACTATATGTGAGATGTCCTTTATTTTAATGAAATTTTATATAACAATCAATCTTGTAATACAGTGAAACTTGGATAATTCGAATCTCAAGGGACCGTTAAAAAAATCGGCAGATAAAAAATTCCCAGTGAGAACGCATCAGTAAAACAATAAAACATTTTGTCTCAAAAAATTTATTGAAAATAAGAATACATATTTGTTACAATTAATGAAAATAGACTAATTTTTTCCAAAGAAATCCGAAATTTTTAGCTGCTTTTTAGAATTTAACTTCTCGGTAATGACAAACGATTCTAAGATGTTCAGTGAACTAAAAATAGAGTGACTTACATCATTTTTACTTTCCAAGTACCGTTTAAGTTGCGTAATATGGTGTGTTGCTTCGGCCGCACTCGGAACATGTATTTCTCCCGCCACTGATGATGCGTCGTCTTCATCACTCTCTTGTTTTTCATCATTGTCCTTAAGCACTTCAGCGATGATCTCTGTATCGGTTATTTCACCACATACTACAAAATCTTCATCCACGTTGACAAAATCTTCATAAGAGATGGCAGGATCAGAAATGATGTCCCCCCAGCAGTCAACTGAAAGCAGCTCTTCTGTTAAATTGTCGTCTGTGTTCTCCTCCGTTTTTATAAAACCAGCTCTTTTGAAACAGTGTTTGATCGTTTCAGGTGTTACTTGGTCCCAAGCTTTCTTACACATTCGAGATGCTTGTAGAATGTCTAACTTTATTTTAAGGGTGTCGCAATCTTCCATCAATATGTTTTCAACCAAAAAACGTCTGTAAAAATGTTTAAAATTTTTTATTACACCCTGGTCCATAGGCTGGAGAACTGAAGTCATGTTAGCAGGAAAAAAAAATAACTTTTACATTTTCCATCAGTGGGATAGTGGTGTGTGCCGTACAATTGTCAATAAACAAAATAACTTTTCTTTTTTCTTTTATGAACTTTTTGTCTAATTTTTTCAGCCAGTTCTCGAAAAGATCACTAGTCATCCAAGCTCTTGCGCTGCTCACATATTCCACTGGTTTTGACTTGACGTTCTTAAAACAACGCGGATTAGCGGACTTGCCAATCATCAGTAGAGGCAGTCTTTCCGATCCGTCCATGTTTGCACCAATTAGGAGAGTTACTCTTTCTGTACTTAGTTTTCCTCCGTGACATTTTTCGTTTTTAAATGCTAGCGTTTTGTCAGGAGTGCATTTAAAAAAGAGACCCGAATTATAACTTTGTGTTTTAAAACAGAGTTTTTAAAAATTATTTTATTTACAAATTTACAAAAAGTTAACAAACAAAAATTATGAACCAAAAACTATGAAGCAAAAGTTAAGTAGCAAAAGTTTACTAGCAAAATATATGAAGCAAAAGTTATATTAATTGAAAAGTCCCTCTATTTATAATATTGTATTGCGTCGTTTCTATTCTCCTATAATGTGCAGATTCTGTGGAATCCAGTGGCGTAACTCCTCCCTCACTGAGTCCGAAAAATAACGGAGTTATTTTTGGGATGCTGGTTTGTGGAATCTTCTTCAATGCCGGAATCTTCTTGTAATTCTATATCATGCTCGTTCCGTTGCTTTGATCTTCTTTGTTTAATAATATACAGAATGATCAAGATTAGAATAACTGCTATGACTGAGGTGGTCACCAATGGAGTCGTATGCGAAGGAATATTTGTTCCTCTAATTGGTACTAATTGTTTGGCCATATTATTAATTGCGTAAAGATTTTCAAAGTCAATTTTGGTAATATTATGGCTCTGGAATTTTTGTATATTTTCTGTGGAAAAATATTTTATTTTTGGTAAAATTAGAGCTTTCCCTCTATGAATTTTGATATTATTATTGAATTTCAGTTGATTGATTATCACTTCACAATCTTCTGGTATACTGATGAGAGATGGACTGTGTACTTCGAAAATTTGGTCTCTCTTGCACTTTGATTGGACTCGTTCTGATGTCGATGGCATTATCAATAATTCATTATTAGTTACTTGTTCGATAATGGATTCTTGGAGAGTGACTTCTGTGGTAAAGCATTGGGTTGAACTTTGACCATTGAGGAAACGCAAGGTGCAATTGTCTTGTAGTATGGTATCTTCTTTGCAATAGTATGTTTCTTCTAAAATGGGACATTCTTCTTTTTGTAGGTGCATCTCGTCAGAGGTTCGTGCCAAATAAGGGTATGTGGGAGTGAACATCTTGTTCTTTTGAATTATTGGGTAAATATGGTAAAAATCAAGGACAGTTGGTTTTAGGATAGGAATGTGAGTAGCAAAGATCAATTTTGAACTTGAAAAAGTTACTTGTGTCCCTAATAGCATGTAATACGTTAAAATATTTATAAATTTTGGAATTTGAGAAGTTTGGTAAATACTGTGTAAATATTTAATCATATCCTGAATTTCCTGACTCGAAATAATTGAACTATGTAATGTGTTTAATTTTGAAAACATAATTCCATCTGCTATATTTTCAATAAAATCTATCATATTCTGACAATCTAAATTTATCTGACTTATGGTACCTTGAAAAGTAATATAATTTCCCAAACTGTTTATAGTACTTTGAATTTCTAATTGGAACTTCTGTAAGTTATGTTGCAGTTTTTCTTGGTTTTGCCAAAGTATTTCTAAAGATTTGTTGTAATGATCAATTAGTTTTTTGTATAAAGATATTTGTAAGTTCGTTTCATGAATAATTTGTTTCTGATTATTTTCCAGTAATTCTATTGCTTTATCATATCTATCTCCGTCTTCTGGATCTAAATTTCCAAATAAGTATTTATTAACTTTACCTAGGCCATCAATTAGGCCTCTTTTTGATCGAATATGGGGATAGATGTTTTCTAATTTTTTCTCTAATGTATTAATTAAAACTTCTGTTCTTTCTAACATGTTTTCTGCCAATCCATGATATGAAATAGGATTTGAGGCATTAACTTTCACTACATTAGTTTTTATTATTTTAAAATTAACTTTAAGAGATTCTACTTGTCTAACTATTTCTTTTAAGTTTATATAATGGATAAATGTATGTTTACTATAAATTAATCTACATGTACCTAATTTAATTGGGAGTAAAAGGTTTTCAAGAGGTGTTATATTAATGTCGATGTCAACTTTAACCTGGTGGGACGTCTGGTATATCATCTGTATCAGAATCAAGACGATTATTTTCTTCATTTTGTTGAACCTGCAAAAAGTTTCTTTTATTAGATCTGGGTTTGCGAACTGTGCTTTTATGATACAATCCTTTATCTGTTTCCAACAACAAGCCACGATCGTTGACAATAGTTGTTCCTTTAAACTTAGGAAGTGCTTTGTTGCGACTTCCACTTTTAATGAATTCTTTGTTTTCATTTGTGTAATTGTGTGGGTCTGACCTCGTTAAATTGCGTTTTTCTATCTGTTGGTATTTTACGTTTGCATTTCGTTCATGTATTTTATCGTATAATATTTTGCAAGATTCTTTATGATTCTGCACATATTGTGATAAAATTAAATGATCATTGTTGTCGAATGGGTCTGGATTATTTATATGTCCTTTAATGATTTCAAATGGCGTAAATTTAGTAACAGAATGAATTGAATTATTATATGATAATATGCAATGTTTCATTAATTGTTCTACTGACATATCTTTATTCGTTTCTCTAAGGCATCTAAAATGTTCTATTAAAGAAGAATGAAAACGTTCTACCGGAGAATTCGAATTGCTGTTCTTAGGAGTAGTAAAATGTAATTCTATTTTATGTAATTTACAAAAATCTTCTAAGTCATAGTTTTTGAATTCAGTACCAGAGTCAGTTGTTATTTTATAGGGTAATCCATGATGTGTGATATAGTTTAACAAACCATCGACTATTGAAATTCCACTAATACTAGGAATTTGATATGCTTGTCCGTATCAAGAAAATGCATCAATTATTGTAAGAAATGGTGTATTGGATATTCTAAATACATCCATATGAATATGATCAAATGGCGGAGAAGCCGTTGGTGTAAGATTAAATTTAATGACTGGTGGGTCTCTATCATATTTATTTTTTAAACAAACTTGACAATTGTTGACATACTGTTCTATATCTTCTGACATATTGGGCCAGTAGTATCGTGAACTCATTGACATTTTTAGCTCATTTATACCACGATGTCCTTTTTTGTAAACATGATAATAGTTAAGTTTTTCTTTTTGTTCATCGGTAGTCTCAATATCATCTAATATTTTTGTACAGTGCACAAATTTGAATGCAGAATTTTTGAAGTAATTTTGCAATGCAACTACAAATGTTTCAGGTGATAGTGGTGGTCTAAAATACAAGGCATATAATTTTCTTGGGTCTATATAATCTTTAACAAAATTTATGATTCCTTTTTGCATATCTCTTTGAGGTAAAATAACAAATAGTCTTGTGTTCTCAAATATCTTTTGTGTTTTAGTTCTTATTTCATTGATTTTTCCATAGGTTAATAATATTTGATTTTTGTATAAATTCAAGGCTCGGTCTGTGATTGGTATACTAAGAATTGGATTTTCCGCTGAAGTATGTACTGTATTTCTGTACTGTACTGTATACTGATATTATGTTTATTCTTTTTTCTTGTTCATTCTTGTCATCTAACGTTTCAGAAATTTCTTCATTGCTTAACTCAGGAAGATAAAAGTCATTTGGATCAAACAATTGATCTGTAATTTCTTGATTTGGAACTGATGTTTTCTATTTCTTTTTGTATTACATCATCTATGTCATCAAGATTTACACACAAAGATTCAGATTCTAGTACATTTATTTCATTATCGGTGTCTATTCGTGAAAGACAATCCGCAACTTTATTAAGGGTTCCTTTTTGGTATTTAATTTTATAATCAAATTCTTCGAGTTGTAACCGCCATCTCACTAGTCGTGAATTAGGTTCTTTCAATGAAAACAACCATTGCAGTGGTTTATGATCTGTAAAAATTATAAATTCTCTTCCAAATAAGTATGGTCTAAAGTATTTGCAGCTCCATACTATAGCTAATAACTCTTTCTCTATAGTAGAATAGTTTATCTCTGCTGAATTTAGGGTCCTTGACGCATATGAAATAGGATGTTCATCCTGTGATAATACTGCCCCAATGGCATATTTGGATGCGTCTGTCATTATTTCAAATTTTTTGTTAAAATCTGGGTAGGCTAGAATTGGTTCTGATATTAACAAATTTTTGCAAGTATTAAAGCAATCGATAAATTCTTTTGTGTGTTCTATTTTATGGTCTTTCTTCAGGCAAACTGTTAACGGTTTTGTTATTTTAGCGAAGTTCTTTATAAATTTGCGATAATATCCTAAAAGACCTAGAAAAGATTTAATTTGTTTTTGTGTTCTTGGAATTGGAAAATTCTGTATAGCTAATATTTTGTTTTTATTGGGTTTAATTCCTTCTGGTGTAACAACGTGACCAAGAAATTCGACTTCTTTTTGTAGAAACTCGCATTTATCTTGTTGAATTTTTAAACGTGCTTCTCGTAGTTTATGAAATACTAGTTTTAAATTTTGAATATGTTCTTGTAAGCTAGTACTAAATATAATTATATCATCCATGTAGACCATGCATATTTTGTTTTGCAAATCTTTTAGTACTTCGTCCATTACCCGTTGGAATGTTGACGGCGAATTTTTGAGACCAAAAGGCATTCTTAGAAATTCATAATGACCGTTGTCTACGCTGAATGCTGTTTTCTCTACAGATTTTGGATCCATTTTGATTTGGTGGAATCCGCTGGCCAAATCTAATGTGCTAAAATATTGTGCTCTTCCTAATTTATCCAAAATTTCTGTAATATGTGGAATTGGATACCTATCAGAAATTGTTGTTTCATTAAGCTTTCGATAATCTATGACTAGACGGTATTTTTTCTTGCCTGATGCATCTAATTTCTTATTCACTATCCATATGGGTGAACTCCAAGGTGAACATGATGACCTTATGATTCCTTTATCTAACATTTCTTGAATTTGCCTTCGAACTTCTTCTTTGTGGCAGTAAGGATATCTATAAGATCTACAATGTATAGGAACTTCGTCTGTAGTTTTTATGATGTGTCTGACATTGGAAGTAAATGTCAAGGGATCTCCTGCTTTTAGGAATATATCTGAAAATTCTCTACATAGCTTAATTATATTTTCTCTTTCTTCTGAATTCATGTGGTCTGTTCTTATAAGGTTTCCTAAGTCTATTTTGTTTCTCTTATTACATTTCTCATTAGGTTTTTTGTTAAAATAATTGAAGTTGTATAATTCATATTTTGCGTTTTCAAAGGGGTATACGTCTATTGGTCTTAGTAAAGTTATCTTCAAAGGTTTGTCTGCCGTGTTTATTATTTCCATTATAGCATAGCCATTTTTTGCTAATGTTAATGTTTCAGGTATATAAACTTCTTCTAAATATGTTTCTTCAATCATTATTTCTCCATTAGGTATACTGACAGGAAGAGGATAAAGCATTCTTTCCTGTGCACCTATAGTAAATTCAAATTTAATATCCATTGGTCCTCTAAATTTTATCGGTATCGTTACATTGTTATTATACAGTTGTTTATTAGTAAAATCTATAACTAAGTTCATTCTCATCATATCTTCTAATCCTAAGATTCCATCAAAATATTCGTGAAAATCATATAAGATATAATGAATATAAAAGTTACTTCTGAATTCTGGAAATGCTGGTATTTCAGCTTGATATTTAATAGTCTTATTATAAAGAGCAGTTATAATATCTACATTTGACTGGTATATGCAATTAGGAAAATATTTTTCGGCGATACTTGGTCGTAGCAAAGACCTAGCACTACCGGTATCAATTAGCAATTTTATTTTTGAATTTCCTACTTCAATATATGGTAGGGGATTATTCGAATTTATTTCTATATTGACTGTTTCCTTTCCGAGGCATCTATCTGAAAATTTTGATCACCTTGACCGTTTTGTGGTAAATCGTACTCAGAATTTCTAAAATAGTTATTTACTTGTTTATGTTGTGGTTCTCTTGGATTATTATTTTCGTTTTGATAATTATTTGTGTATAGCTCCTCAGCTATAGTATCAGGAATTCGTCTAGGGAAATAATTTCTTCGATAATTATTGTATTTATTGGGATTTGATCTAGCGTTTGAATTTAATGTGTTTCTGGATGCTATTGACATAGGTTGTGGCTTAGGTAACCGATCATTAGGAATTCGGTTGGGCCTGAATACATTACTTTCTGGTCGGAAGTTTGTGGAACGATTCTGAGATGTGAAATGATTCTGAGAATGTTGAGGTGCTAAAGAATTTTGGTTTTGATAACCTTGATTTCGATATAAAAGTTAGAATTAAAAGGGTTTTGATTTTGATATGTAAAATTTGGATTTATTTGATATTGATGTGTGGGATTAGAATTTTGGGGACGATAATGGTTGCTAGGCTGATTTGGCCTGTAAGATGGATTAAAGGAATTGTGTGACTTAAAATTATGATTGTTTTTTGGAAAATTATTACTAGAATGTCCATATAAATTTTCAAAATTATGAAACTCGTCGACATATGCAATGGCATCTTCAAGAGAACTCGGTTTCTTAAGGTGCATATTATTTTTAAGAACACCTGTACATCCTGCAATAAAAGTGTTCAGTGCGATTTTATCACAATGGTTAATTTGGCATAGTTTATCTGCATGCTCTATACTAGTATCGTTACTTATTCTTTGGGCTACATTGCTTTTTAATAATTGTATTCTTGTTCCAAAATTATGGAGTGTTTCATTTTTAAATGGTTTAGTTCGTGTTAGTTCTTGCATTAAGCAGTCTAAATCACGTCTATCTGCGAAGCATTGTTCTAATCCTCTCTTTATACTACTCCATGTCGTTAATTCCATACGATTTCCTACTAGTGCTTCTGCTTTTCCAACTAGTTTATCTTGTATGCATTCTAAAATGTGTTTATTTAAATCTGGATCGTTATCTGTAGAATATGTTTGTATTAGTTCGTTGCATCTAAAGATAAATTTGTTGAGAGTATTGGAATCTCCGTCGTAGGGTTTAATATTTTTTAATTTTGATTTGAGAAAATCCCAGTTAAGGGGAGTTTGAGTTTGAGTTGCAGTAGCCATATTTTCAGATAAAATTATTTGTCAAAATATTTCACAAAATTGTATATTTTCAAATATTTCAAAAATTATTCAATAAAAATAAATATTTTCAATAACATAAATATGTATTAAAAATGAATAAAAAATATCAGTATTCTTATTCAAAAAAAAATTCAAATTCGTATTCAAAAATTCAAAAATTAATCTATCTATCCTCACAAATGTATGAAAGGAAAGGCGAAAAGGAAAGGCACTTACAGTTATCTGGAGCACCTGCTTCTCTTCTCCGAACTTTTGCTTCCTCTGGAACTCTGCTTCTTCTCGTTGATACCACTGTAGGGTAGAGGTTCGATTTGGATACGCACTACGATGTTGAAACACCAAAACCGAAAAAGTTCTATCACTTGATGTGTAAAATGTTCTTTTCCGATCCGCACGTATCCTACTGACTGCGCCAATTATAACTTTGTGTTTTGAAACAGAGTTTTTAAAAATTATTTTATTTACAAATTTACAAAAAGTTAACAAACAAAAATTATGAACCAAAAACTATGAAGCAAAAGTTAAGTAGCAAAAGTTTACTAGCAAAATATATGAAGCAAAAGTTATATTAATTGAAAAGTCCCTCTATTTATAATATTGTATTGCGTCGTTTCTATTCTCCTATAATGTGCAGATTCTGTGGAATCCAGTGGCGTAACTCCCGTCTCGTCAACATTAAAGATATCTCTTTCATCTATACCCTGAATCATCTCTTCCAATTTTTTTTTCCACTGGTTGGCTTCTTGCTGATTAACGGTCCCACTTTCTCCACAAATGGATTTGAAAGAAATTTTGTTGCGTTCTTTAAAGCCGTCGAGCCACCCTGTACTCGCCTTAAAATTATTTTTCCCCATTTCAATAGCAAATTGTTCACCTTTGCTTCTTATAAGGGGACCACTCACGGGAATCTTCTTATCCCTAGCTTGTTTGAACCATTTTAACACACAACTGTCTAAATTTGGATTTTCTGGCTCCCTTAATCTTTTTCGATCTTTACCGCACTCACTTTCACTGTTGAGAATTTTTTCTTTATTCTTCAAGTAGGTGGATAATGTGTTAGGAGGAATTCCAAAGTCCCTGGCAATCTCAGATTTTTTCTTCGTCCCCTTTTCTACTTCTCTAATTGCCGCTATTTTTTCCGATAACGTTAAAGTTTTGTATGTTTTCGTATTACCATGCGACGACATCTTTACTCAATACGAAGTGACTTGACGTGATTTGCGGTGATTGCAATTGCAACGCCAACTCATCTCAACTGAAGGGGCGTGCCAGATAGGGTAGAACCTAGGTGACAGGTACGGGTACAATGTACAATGGCCTTGAATGCCTTGAAAACAAGTGGCACGTTAGAACAGAAAAGAATACTACCTCTTTTAGCGGAAATTTCCAGCATGAAATTGGCATTTTTAACTTTTTCACTTGTAGAAAAGTTCGAATTATCCAAAATATAATTCGAATTATTCACGACTTTTTAACATTACTTATATAGGAAATGCTAGGGACCAGAATAAAAATTCGAATTAAAGAAGATTTCGAATTAACGAAGTTCGAATTAAGCAGGTTCTACTGTATTTGCAATATACTAACTTTAAATATATGAGAAGTTGTTTTCTATCATGGACCCAAATGTTATTTTACATTGATTTTTAATATGTGTTATAACTAAGCTCTTTTAATAATTCTTTTTTTTTAAATGATCGCAAAATTAACTGTCTCTATTATTTATTCAATTTATTTAATTAATAAATGAAAACCACACTCCTGCTCTAATGAAAATTGACTGACCTTTCTTTCTCTGCCGTTGCAATTCTATGGCCACGCCACAAAAAAATCCTTTCTCTGCTTCTGCTCCTATTGTGGTTCAGATGACGTACACCTTTCTCCTATCTGTCCTTGTATCTGCAACCCAACAACTCGTGTTAGTCTATGCAGCCTCCTTTTGAGCCAATCTTTGCGCCTCTTTATAACTCCAAATGTTTCCGGCTTCGTCTGATATTAATATTCTTATACCCTTTGGTTTTTCTATCTCTCTGTACCCCGTTCCTCACACTGGTCAGCTTTTACACAGCAAATAAACACACCCGGTAAATTACGTCTTCGGGACTTCAAACAAACACAAATCACAAAGCTCCTTCCTTCTTGGACGACGAAAACTGACTAACTACTTTTTTCCTCTCTCCTATCTCATAGCCAAAACCACCACCTCCTTGCATTCAAAAATTGGCCAATAAAAATCATCCACCTCTGTGACGTATATCGTTACCAACCAACTCTCTCTATAAAACGTCATTCGGGTAATTCCAGAAAACAACATTCTTTAATTATTCTAACTAAATCTATCTGCTTTACAAATATTTCTTACTAATAGCTACAAACGATACCTGTTTCTCAATTCAATGTCTTTTGTTAATAAACTTTTACCGATATAATCTTTCGGGGAGAAAAACCACCGCAAATCCCGGTCTATTGTTTAAACACTTTCTATATACACTTTTATTCCGGGTAAATCCATTCCACAATAACCGACTTATTTAAATTTCTTATCGATAATATTTGAAAGTCTTGTCTTCGAGGCCTAATGAACAATTCTTCGAACAACTTAAAATACATATTTTGTCTTATACAGGATGTTTGAAAATTTATAAGCCCGTGTCTTTATGAAATATCAATAATTTTAATTTTTATTTAAGTAATAAAATTTGTATATCGGTTTTTTATTGCTTATGGACATTCAAAAGTACAACAAATCCCCGCCTTTGTAATCGATAAAATTTATCAATCTATGCAACTAAATTTTCTCGAGGCAAACTAAAACGCACTTCCTGTATGCTAGCTGTACTTATGCTACGTATTATCCTATCCTACTATCTACTCTATACAAATTTAAATCTTCATTCGTGATATTTATATACATCATGGATATTATAAATACCTCTGATCTTTTCAGAATCCATATGTTTCAACTCATAGCTGTTTACTCCATCTTCGTTGTTTACTATGTATGGCCCTTCGAAAACAGGCATCAATTTTGCGCAAATACCGCTCTGAAGATTTGACACTTTTAATGCTCTTACCATTACTTTGTCACCCTTTTGGAAAGTTACTGGTCTTCGTTTCCTATTATGACCCTGTCTCTGGATGTATTTCTCATTGCTTCTTCTTAATCTCCTCTGAACCGTTTCTATAACCTGTCGATACTCTCTTTGTTCTGGATCTTCCCACGGTCTTATCGGCATGACGCCTTTCATGATGTATTCTGGTGTTTCTTTCGTTACTGTACTTGGCATGGAATTTAGGTACATCTCTATTTCTCCCAATTTTCTGTCCCATCGCCGATGTTGACCATCCGTTGCAATGCGAAGAAATTTCGTTACCTCTTGTATAAATCGCTCAGAAGGATTACTTTGGGGATGCCTGATGCTTACAAAGTTCGTCTCGATTCCCCGTTCTCTAAGCTGTCCCTTGAAACGATCATTTCGGAAGTACGTTGCATTGTCTAGTAAAATTTTTCTTGGGGTTCCTACCGTAGCGATGAAATTGTCTATTTTTCTCAATATTTCTTCCCCTTTTGTGGTGCGGCAACTATATAATTTCACGTATTTTGAGAACACATCCACCATCACCAGAATATGCTTGTTCCTTTGTGTGGTCACAATTAGATCGCTTAACATGTCGATGGCTATAATGTCCAGGTTGTTCCGGGATACAATGCTCTTTGCAATATTTTCGTTTTTAAAATTCCTGCTCTTCTCTTTTCTCTTTCTTCTAGGCCTTCATGGTCGGTCCTTATCTCATTTAACGAAAATATCCCTTCGTATTGTGTCAATATATTCAATCCCACATGTAATGTAATTGTCTCCTTTTTTCCTGTATCTTTGTCCCGTGTTAAAGCGTCAGCTATTATGTTGTCTTTCCCTTTGATGTATCGAAATTGGAAATCATACTCTTGTAAGAGCAGAATGCCTCTGTGTATTCTGTTATTTACCAATCGATTCTTCATGATGTGTATCAATGCTGCATGATCCGTTTCGATAGTGAATTTAGCTCCCAATAAGTAAAACCTTAATTTGTTTACGCAAAATAGTACACTGACGAATTCCAAATCGGTGACACTGTATTTTCTCTCATGTGTTTTAGTCACTCGAGATATAAAACATATCGTAACCTCTTGGCCGTTTTGTATTTGCGACAGCACTCCTGCAAATTTCTGTGTCGACGCATCCGTACGGAGTATAAACGGCAAATTGTAAATAGGGTGATATATTTTCGTTCCTTTAGCAAATTCTTGTTTCAATATTTTGAAAGCTTCCTCCTGTTCTTCTTTCCAATTCCATTTTGTCCCTTTCTTTAACAATTTTATTAAAGGAATTTCTTTTTGGCTTAAATCGGGAATTAATTTCTTGAAATAATTTATCGTACCGAGAAACCCTCGCAATGTTTTTAGATTTGTTGGTCTTGGGTATTCGTCGATGAGCTTTACTCTGTCCTCGGCTAGACTTACAGTTTCGGTGTCAAGTTTGAAACCCAAATAAATCACTTCCTTTTAAAAAAATTGACATTTTTCAATGTTTAGTTTTAATCCCGCTGTGTCCAATTCTTTCAAAATTATTTTGATATGTTCCACATGACTCTGCATATCTTGTGAAAAAATTAATAAATCGTCGATGTAATGGACGATGAACTCTTCATGGTGATTCAAAATGGTATGCAAAGCTCGTACAAGTGCTGCACAGGCGCTTTGTAATCCAAACGGAACTACCTTAAATCGGTATACTATACCATCAATTGAAAAGGCAGTGTAGTTTCTACACTTTTCAGCCAAAGGTATTAACCAAAAACTATGCTTTAGATCAATTTTTGAGAAAATATGTGATCCCGTGATTCTTCCAAAAATGGCCTCGATATTTAACGGTGATTCATATTGTGATACTGTGTGTTGGTTGATATTTCGGGCATCTGAACAGAGTCTTAACTCTCCATTGCTCTTCTTCACTATCACAATTGGGTTAATATAGGGTGAGTCACATCTCTCAATGATTTGATCTTCCAACATTTTTTTGATTTCTTGCTTTACTTCTTGCCGATACTTATAAGGAATTGGATAAGTCTTCGATCGAAAATTTCCCAAGTTTTTCACCTCAAATGAGTGCTCATATTTTGTGGCCACTCGGTTTTCCTTATTTATCAGCGTTTCATAGTCTCTTAAAATTATACGCATATCATTTTCTTTGACTTCTCCACATATCAATTTTTTTTTTCTCCCATCAACTTTTTCGCACATATTCACCGTGTACTCCGTGTCTTCTTCAAACACCACTGTTTCCATTGTGTCCTCTTCATTTTCCTTTGTTTTTTTTTTGTTGGGCTCGTCTCTTCTTTTGAGGAATCCCAAGTTTTGCTTTCATTTCTTGTCAAAATCTTTCCATCTTCTTCTCCTGAGCTCGTCTCATCTTTTGAGGAATCCCAGGTTTTTTTTTCTTTGATCTTTTTCTGACCTTTTCCCCTCTTTCTTCCTTTTCCTTTCTTCGTCACCAGGTTCATTTTCACCGTTTGTTCTTTCTCTGATTCGTCCGTAATTTGTTTCTCTTGTTCTTTATCCTGTTCTTCTTCTTTTTCCTTTGTTATTTTCATCGTATTGGTTTTGAAGTCGATCACTACATGTTTTTCCGTTAATTCGTCAACGCCTACAATCATGTCATGTGACATATTTGGCATTATTACACATTGAAGTGCATACATATTTTTTTTCAATCGTACCATTACTCGTATACCTTCATTTATTGTTGCCAATGTCCGTTTATTTGCGCCCACTAAATTCACCCTAGGTATTTTATAAATTAGACTTGTTAAATTTACTTCTTCGATTAATTTTCTGTTGACCAGTGTTATTTCAGAGCCTGTGTCTATCATAATTTTAATTGGTTTCTCATTTATAAATCCATCCACAAATTTTAAATTAACTCCATTTCTCTTTTCATTGTTTCCTGCCAGTTTAATAAATTCCTTGGGGTGACAAAAAATTCCTGTTTGTTTCTTCGTTTTTAGTGAGCGCCTTCTTGAAAACACGCCTGTTGTTCTTCTGTGTTTTCTCGCCCGTCATCTTCTCTCTCATATTCATTTTCTTCTCTTTGCATATTATTTATTTCTCTTCTGTTCTCTTTTGGTCTATCATTCCCGTATCGGTTACCGCGAGATTCCTGTTCATTCCGTGGGTTATTGTATCTGTTTCCTTGGTATGGGCGGTTATTTCTACTCTGATTTTCCCGATCCCTGTTTTCATTCCATCTCTGGGTTCTGGGTTCATAATTCTCTCTTCCGTTCGGTCTATTTTCGTATCCCCGTCTAGGTATGAATTCTCGTCTTATATAATCTCTTCTAAAATTTTGACCTCTATCTCTATATTCTTGGTTTTCTCTTTGTCTATAATTTTCTTGCGGTCTTCTTTCTCTTCTTTCATGCCTACGTGATTCTCTCATTTGCAAAAATTGACATAAGCTGTCAATGTCCTTGTAATTTTGGAGATTTATGTGGTCTTCCAAGGTATCTTCAAAGTGTCGCGATATCAACTCTACCAATTGTTCTGATGAATAATTATATTGCAAATGTTTTGCATTATTATAGAGTTGTAATGCGTACATCTTTTCTGATACGCCCATCCTCTCATGGTATTTTCCATTTTGTAACTCTTTATTTACTTGTAGTTGCTGGATTTTTCCCCAGAAATAATTTAAGAATCTTCTCTCAAAATCTTGCCAATTGTCCAATTCTTCTTCCTTGCTGACAAACCAAAGATTTGCCTCTTCTTTGAGATGGTTTCTGATGGTTTCCTTTGCTGTTGCAAACGGTCCTATGTATTTGACTTTTTCCTTTAGGTTATTTATAAAAAGCACTGGGTGTAGTTTCCTTATATCCCCGCCAAATCGTACTTTTACGTCTTTTGTGCTATGTACGATGACTTCCTTTCTTTCTAAACCTCTTATCTCCATCTCTGCAATTTGTTTAAATCTCCTTTCCGTTTCTTTCCGGTCTTCTTGTAGCGCATTTTCAAATTTTATTTCTATCTGTTCTAATTCCCTTTCTTGCATACTCTGAATATCCTTCATTTTAGTTTCGATTTCTTCTCTTTGCAATTCTAGTTTCCTCTCTGTTTCTTCCCTACTTCTTTCTAAACAGACTTTTATTTCGTTTTCATATTTGTCCATACGCGTTTCCATTTTTTGTTCCATTTTTCTTTGGTTTTCTTCCAAATTGTCCAATTTTTGTTCCGTTCTTTTTGTGATTCATCCATCTTCTGTGATTGGAGTTGCATCATCTGTATTAATTTTTCTATTCCCGATTCTTGTTTTTCTGTCTCCATTACTGTTGTGTCTAATACGTCTTCCTGGTCTGAATATTCTTCCTGTTCTGATTTATCTTCTTGTTTTTTGTTCTCTTTGCTCTTGTTTCTTGTGTTTGGCATTTATTATGTTTTTATCCCCGCCAAATATAAAATTCTACTGGTCTGTTGCAACAAACGGGACTTTTCTTGTTCAAATGTAATAACTCTTGAGTACGAGTATCAAATTTCAATATCCCACAAATAAATCAAATGGTAAAATATCAAATGTCAAAATCAATCAAATAAATCAAGTATGGTAAAATTATCAAATGTAAATATCACACAAATAAATCAATTATTAAGGTAACCTATAAATTTTCAATATCACGAATAAATCAATTATGGTAAATTGTATCTTAAAAAAATATATATAAATCTTTATGTCCTCAAATTTTACATAATATTTC
The DNA here is from genome assembly GCF_040954645.1 of Diabrotica undecimpunctata. Lineage (NCBI taxonomy): Eukaryota > Metazoa > Arthropoda > Insecta > Coleoptera > Chrysomelidae > Diabrotica > Diabrotica undecimpunctata. Next base: position 80,011,709 of record NC_092805.1, read on the forward strand.
ACTTTATCCACGGCATATAAACTTTCAAATATCTGCTCGTCTACTCCTATCCTTTTAAATTTGCCAACTAAAAATATTTTTCAAAGCTTTACACGTTGGGGGCCATTTTGTTATGCTATTTAAATTGTATTATATTGCTTATTTAGAAAAAATCCTGTCTATATTTATTAAATGATCTAATCTCCAATTAATCACAATAAATCAGCATTAATTAATTACAATCTCAGGCTATTTAACTTGTACTATTTACCTTTGATCGTGGATTCAAAATATTTTCCAATTGGCTTCCTAATTGGGATAGGTAATATGACCTGAATAAAATACATAGAATTTCAACTGAACTATATGTGAGATGTCCTTTATTTTAATGAAATTTTATATAACAATCAATCCTGTAATATTTGCAATATACTAACTTTAAATATATGGGAAGTTGTTTTCTATCATGGACCCAAATGTTATTTTACATTGATTTTTAATATGTGTTATAACTAAGCTCTTTTTATAATTCTTTTTTTTTAAATGATCGCAAAATTAACTGTCTCTATTATTTATTCAATTTATTTAATTAATAAATGAAAACCACACTCCTGCTCTAATGAAAATTGACTGACCTTTCTTTCTCTGCTGTTGCAATTCTATGGCCACGCCACAAAAAAAATCCTTTCTCTGCTTCTGCTCCTATTGTGGTCCAGATGACGTACACCTTTCTCCTATCTGTCCTTGTATCTGCAACCCAACAACTCGTGTTAGTCTATGCAGCCTCCTTTTGAGCCAATCTTTGCGCCTCTTTATAACTCCAAATGTTTCCGGCTTCGTCTGATATTAATATTCTTATACCCTTTGGTTTTTCTATCTCTCTGTACCCCGTTCCTCACACTGGTCAGCTTTTACACAGCAAATAAACACACCCGGTAAATTACGTCTTCGGGACTTCAAACAAACACAAATCACAAAGCTCCTTCCTTCTTGGACGACGAAAACTGACTAACTACTTTTTTCCTCTCTCCTATCTCATAGCCAAAACCACCACCTCCTTGCATTCAAAAATTAACCAATAAAAATCATCCACCTCTGTGACGTATATCGTTACCAACCAACTCTCTCTATAAAACGTCATTCGGGTAATTCCAGAAAACAACATTCTTTAATTATTCTAACTAAATCTATCTGCTTTACAAATATTTCTTACTAATAGCTACAAACGATACCTGTTTCTCAATTCAATGTCTTTTGTTAATAAACTTTTACCGATATAATCTTTCGGGGAGAAAAATCACCGCAAATCCCGGTCTATTGTTTAAACACTTTCTATATACACTTTTATTCCGGGTAAATCCATTCCACAATAACCGACTTATTTAAATTTCTTATCGATAATATTTGAAAGTCTTGTCTCTGAGGCCTAATGAACAATTCTTCGAACAACTTAAAATACATAATTTGTCTTATACAGGATGTTTGAAAATTTATATGCCCGTGTCTTTATGAAATATCAATCATTTTAATTTTTATTTAAGTAATAAAATTTGTATATCGGTTTTTTAGTGCTTATGGACATTCAAAAGTACAACAATATATATATATATATATATATATATATATATATATATATATATATATATATATATATATATAGTTTGTTATTTCCTGTGAATATTTAAATAGAAACTTTTTTATTTCCTGGGTTTGTCGGTCTGATGTAAATAAAACTATTTAAATTTTGCTTAAACGTTTCGGCAAATTTGCCATTTTCAATAAGCACTTTATTCAACTTTAAACGTTACATTTTAGATTTAAATTTCATGTTTACACTTTTTTTTTCAAGAAAGTGAATTCAGACATATATTATACATTTTAAAGTAGACGACTTAAAAATGACATTGCCAATATTTGAAATAATGTTGTTGTGAAGCTATTTTCTTGTAAAGCTATTTTAAAGAAATTACTTACTATTCAAATAGGAATAAGTCACAGTTAAAGGTTAAAGTAAATTTATTGACGTTTCAATTTCCACATCTCACTTCTCAAAATACTGTATTTTGGTATTTTGAGAACGATTTCTAAAGTGGAAATTGAAACGTCAATAAACTTTTACCTTTAATTGTGGCTTATTCCCATTTAAATAGTAAATGTTTAAAATAATATTTGAAAGGCAAATGATTACTTATTTTGCGCAAATGATTACTTATTTTTCCATAAGATTATATTATATATTTTGCCATATACACCGTGTTCCATTTAAAATTATTGACATATTTTTGTTTTAAATTGGCGTCTTGTGTGTTTAGAAATACGATCCGATGTGAAACCAAAAAGCTTGGTAAAGCGAATTTCTTGAATTTTAATTAAATGTACATTTACAGGTGTTTAAACTGTTTTCATATTGCATGTTTAAGTTAATTATTGTATTTAGATGGTATTAACCCACTATTGATTGTAATAAAAATTACATTTTACTTGTTTTTGAAGTTTCAATTTCTACTCCGGAAAACGTTTTCAAAAAATATAAATTAAAAATTTATATGTCATTGCCGCAAATACAATATTTAAATGAATATTTAGGTTAATTATTAATACCTATCTATTTCTTTCAATGAGCAATTGGTTTAGACTAATTTCGGTCTTCTGGTGAAGACGAAACGCTACTACTTAGAGAAATATATTAAGGTGATATATGGTTATAAATGAAGTAAAAATAATTATAAAACTGTTTGTTTTAAGAGTACTTCATTAACACCAAAAATACCTTTTGTTATTAAAATTTCTCTATGCACTGGACTATTATTCAATTCCAACATCAGTCGCTAGTGTAATATATAAAATACACCATTGAAACATTTGGACACACACCAAAATTTCGCGTTAATTATACATCGCTTTGTATCAATACAATTTTCACATCTGCCATTGATTTAAATAGTACATGGTTAGGTTATCCGATAGATGAAATTTATATTTTGCTCTGCTTATCATTTAAAAAATAACTAATTTTACACCAAAAAATTATGGCAATATAAAGGACCATGCGAGAAAGTTTGCGAGTATCTAAGGAAATGTATTGCAGAAGTGTATTAATAGAGAAACTCTTAAATAATAATAATTGAAAACTTCACAAAATTAATCTCAAAATCTCAAAATGATGTTGGCACATGTTTTGACAACCTCTGTGAATGCAAGGTTTATTCTAGTGGTAAAACACTTTATTAATATTCTTATGGAGACGGGATCGAAACACAAATTATTGTTTTTTATATTGGAAATTTATTTCAGATCACCAGTGAAAATATAGAAGAAGGATAAGGAGCTAGAAAAAATAAAGATACAGACATAAGAAAACGATACATTTAGATGATAAACTTTTCAAAGAACTGAGATCTAATAATTAATTCCTTTAAAGAACTAATATAAAAACGTTGAATGATGTAATATTTTCAATAGTTCTTAGATGCTAAGTAAACGAGTAGCAAATGTTTTGGTTAATACTATGAAATTAATCATATTCTTAGATAGGGTTTTATTAATATGAAGTTATTACCTTCAAAAAATGTCCTCGAACTAAATAGTAAAGTCATGGCATATTTTTAATTTAAATGTTTATTTACAAAAACTGCCGTCTCATTTTTTACTTAATCATTTTTTCAAATAGTCCAATTCGGCTAGCCTAGAAATGATTGACAGCAGTCTAAATTTATGGTCTGACCTGTTTACTTAACAAGTTGTAATTCGGTAATGTATATCATTGTAATGATGAAAATAAATGAACGAACATTATTTAGATAATTTAAGTCGCATACAGGATGTTCAAAAATGTTTGCAAAGAAAAAAGTTGTGAATTACTAGAACGAATGTTTAAGCAACCTTCCTAAGAAACATATAAATCTTTATAAAAATATCATCAGCAATATTCTCCTATAACTACATTGACAAAAAATTTCTTTTTTTGTACAATTATTTAATGGAATATGTTCATGTATAGTGTAAATAACTTTCCTTAAATGATAGTAGCAAGTAGATCTTATGCGTGAAAATTAAATGTTCTAAAGTCTGATAGACAAATAGAGAATATTTTCAGCGCATTTTAGGTGTATCCTTGGAAGTTTTCTTTACGTATTTTCTTATTTGTGACATATTACAATTGTCAGACATTTATAATCACCATGGCAAAGGCTTTACGGTTTTCTGTCATATGAAAAAATTGTCCTACGTTTCATATTTCGATCCACTCTCGTAGTCAGTTGAAATATTTCAATAGATGTCCCAAATAAGAAGACATTTTCCTACATGTAGCAGTCTTTAGGAGCTTTCTATGCCTGTTGAAAATTTTCAATACTTCGATATTATTTATTTGTGATGTAAGTTTTAAGTCATATTATTATGACTAATAGTCCGGGATCCGAGGCCCATTTTCACCATTTATTACTGACAAGCTAATTTTTCGTGAGTAGCTTCATTTTGACGAGACGCCCAACTTTTGCCCTTACAACACCTTGCGTTTGTGGTAGATAACAGGGGTAGCAGTGATGAAATATATTGATATGACGATTCTCAAAAATTTATTACTATTACTAATAGTGTTTTTTCTTGTTTATTCTCAAGATAATTATCTAAACTAACCGAAAAAATATTTGTCCTACAAAATGCAAGGTTTTATCATAGGTTCCCCTCTTTCCAATGTATATATATATATATATATATATATATATATATATATATATATATTATTAACGAGGCCATGAAAATAATTACTAACCACCTTGTTTTTTTCTGTTGGTTAGTCAATATTTATATAATTTAACATCCACATTGTCCTACAAATTGCGTGGCACGTTATACCGGTCCCACGTTCAAATGTTGTCAATACCACAAGACCATTTTCTTTATTAGTAACTGTATCACATGACAGATTAGTGTATTTTTCATTGAAGTAAAACAATGTCCTACAATAAAATAAGTATGTAGCGATAGTCTGACAAGAATTGTCATTTTAGTTTTCCTATTTACAATACAACACAAAGTGAAAAAATATTTCCTGAAAAGGTTCTGAAAGTGTTTTCTTGCGGCATGTCTAAATTAAATATTGTGTCGATATGGGATTGGGCCACAATTTTTTTTTATTGGCGTTGGATTGCTTGATTCATTTAGCCACGATAGATAATAAATACTGTTTGATACAATATTAAATATAATTATATTATATACATATGTGAGCATATATACATTTATGCACGCAGTACGTACATAGGTAGTATTAAATAAAAACAAAAAAAAATATGCACAAAGCAAGTGGAAACATTAAATGGACCAGTAGGTGTTCTCTTCACAATTTATTGTATAGTATAGTCACTGAAGGTTTTCACTCCGATTTTGTTGAACCTCAATCGATTATCATGAAAATTGGAGAGTAGTTAGAGAATTCCTTAAAAAACAAAAGTGACATGATGTCAACTTGCGCTTTTACTCTGGGGGTGGATGCCACCCCTTCTAGGGGATGGAAATTATTTTATTAAAAATAACCCCAGGAATCGATAGAGGGACCAAATCTAAACAAAATTTATCTTGTAAAGTTATTAAAATAAATCAATACTTTTTGAGTTATTGAAGATGAAAGATTTTGATTTTTCGCGAAAAAAAAAATGCATGTTTTAAAACGGTTTTTCATAAATAACTCTAAATCATAAGTTTTTATAAAAAAGTTGTCATTGAAATCGAAAGCTGATTCAAAATTGAAGCTAATAAAAAATTGCATTAACTTCCTGCTTGAAAAACCTTTTAATATGAATTCAAAGTGAGGTATTAAAAAAATAGGTAATTAAATGTATGTTTTTCTTCGGCGAGTACTCAAATCTGAATATTCTAGCCTAAATAACGGGAAAACAATGCATTTTATAAAATATACTTATTGAACAATTTTCAAAGCACTCAGAAATACCTATAAAATGAGATTTAGAAGAAGTTGATAGCATCAAAATTAAGCAAGTTATGATGAAAATAAGAGGACACTTTCGAATTTTTTTGGAAAAAGTGAATAATAAAACTTACGCCATTTCCAAAAAAATTAAAATTTATAGTAATCCCTATGAGACTTTCTTTATTTTAGCATAAGTATTAAATTTTCGAAAAAAAAATTTTTTCAAATTTTCATAAATTTCACTTTCTTTTGAGAACTCGATATACTCAATATACTTAAAAAATGATACAAAACAAAATTTGAAGTTTTTTTAACAAAGACTTTCCTTTTTTATATTTTTGTAGGATAAAAATAACTGATATAAAAACGTTTAAAAATTAAATTTTACTGCGAGAACCATGTAACCAGGGCCCTTTAACCTTTTATCTTTTAAAAAATAAGGGATTTAAAAGATTAAATTTAATACGACTTTATGGCCTTTGAAATTACCTTTCAAATGGTTTTTGAATGAACCTGATATCATAAAAATTAACTGAATTATTGTAAAAAAATCAATAATTTTTTTTAGTTTGCTGTGTGTCTATTGAATATTTCAGTATATTGTATATTTCCAAATTTTTATTTTTAAATTTATGTCGCATAAGCACTGAAAAAAATTGTTCAGGAAATGTGGAAAGAATAATATTAATAAAGTTTGGAATATATTAATAAAGTTTATCATAACCAATAAAAAAGTTTCTAAATGATTAACGCAATTAAAGCTAATAAAAAAACATTTTCCATTATTTTTGTGGCAAGGGGTAGTTTTTAACGGTGCAAAATTACGCAAGAAATAAATAAATACTTTAATGCTCAGTAAATGAGATTTTAACTCAGTAATGTATTATTCAAATAATTAAAGTTTCTTGAAATTAATTTTTTCAATGATTCTGCTTTAAGGGCAGAATTGATTTTAAGGGTTGAAATTTCACAGTCAATCAAAAATTATATCATAAACATTAAAGAAACTATTTGGGTAATGTTAATATGCGATTTGATATTTCAGAAATATAAAACATCATTTTTTCATGATTTTCGATTTAAGGGATAGTTGCTAAAAGGGTTGAAAAATTAATTAAAATCATAAATCATGCTTATAAATATTTCAAAATATTTATTTTATTTAGATTTATTTATTTTATTTAGAGGTTCACCGAAATAGGTGGTAATAGTTGATTTTTACCTTCACTCACTGTACTAGTAATGATAATTACATTTTTATCTACAAAAATTTGACGTTTCGATTTCCGTTTTGATGATTTGACGTTTTGATGTTTGAGAACAATAATTTAAGATATTTGAGAGCAATATATAATTTTTTATTCCAATTAATGATGTCATTCTCGTTTTATTACTTGCCGAAATATATTAATTGACAAAAATATTATACGTTATAATTAAATAGATCATTTAATATTCTAAAAGTAAAAATGACAAATTTACGTACTGAATAGTATTTAATACAAATTAAATATTGTAGGTAGGTATAGCACGAGAATGTTTATAAAGAAATAAAGGCTTTGGAAAAAGTATACAATAATATGTATTGTCGTTAAATGATTTATATCGTTTATAAAACTTTGCATTTTGAAGAACAAATATTGTTTCGGTTAATTTAGATAATCTAACCTAATAAGGTATCTTCAAAATGAAGCTACTCACGGAAAAATAAGCTTGTTAGTAATAAATGGTGAAAATGGGGCTGGGATCCCGGACTAAAATACTTCAGTTCTGGCAATACTGGTTACCTATAGCACTCGATCCTTTGTTTACCTTTTATACTTGAACTTTTATTTCAAGTTGTGCATTTGGATGTAAGTTAAAATTACAGACTAAATTTTTTGTTTTGTTTTATTTATTTATAAGGCCTTCAAAACTATTTGATATAATTACTTATATCATTCGCGTATTTAATTAATTTAAGTAATTTCTTATTTACTTTAATTCCATGTGGTATAAATTGAATAATGTTGAGTATAGAAAACATCCCTGTCTGATTCCTCATTGTATATTACGTCAGCGGTTTTATTCCAGTACAAGTTTTTAACGATGGACATAATTATATTTGTAATGAATTTCAAAATTTTTTAAAATCTCCAATAAATTTAGATATTTCACCATAATCCACGAAGCACTTCTACAATAGAATATTAGCTCAATTGCAGACTGCTTTTCTGAAATCAAACTGCGTTTGTCTAAGATTTTCTTCGAATGTGTGTATGATTTTATTAGAAAGTATGTTTACTACTTTACCACTAGGAAGTGGCTCATTACAGTAATGAATTGATATTTTGAGTATTTTCTGGCTTTGTGTTTTTTATAAATTGCGATAAATGTAAATCGAAGCTAGTCCGATGTAATTACTCTAGTATTGTATACTACTTGTAAACAGTTTCCCTATCACTTTTGTATTTTCTTCGTTTAGAAGTTTTAACAACTGGGTCAAGAGTTTTCTAGTTTTGACATTTTTTATATTTTAAATCTGATTTCATAATTATTAGACCATCAATACAATCTATTAATACACTACAATTAAAATTTCATTATTTCTGTCGCTGCTACACAGCTCTGATATATATTTACCAATCTTAAGAATTAACAAAAAAATACCCAGTTATTAATAAACTTTTAAAAAATATCAAATCAACGTATTATAATCCTCCTAGCCCTGTTAGCTACCACAATCGAGAATTTTCGTACAGGAAATTTTTGGACGTCTCATCGAAACAAAGCTGTTCACGAAGATTCAGCTTAATAGTAATTATTTTTACATTAGGTATTTTTACTACAACTTTACAACGTAGGACTAGGATAACTTACCACGCAATTTGTAGGACAATGTGTGTGTTAAATTATATAAATATTGACTAACCAACAGAAAAAAAAAATCCGGTGGTAACTAATTATTTACTGTACATACAATACATACTATTTGATAAAACTTTGCATTTTATAGGACAAATATTTTTTCGGTTAATTTAGATAATTATCTTGAGAATAAACAAGAAAAAACCCCGTTAGTAATAAATTTTTGAGAACCAACATGTTTCTTCCTTGCTACCCCTGTTAGCTACCAAGAACGCAAATTGTTGTAAGGGTAAAAGTTTAAGGTATCTTCAAAATGAAGCTACTCACGGAAAAATAAGCTTGTTAGTAATAAATGGTGAAAATGGGGCTGGGATCCCGGACTAAAATACTTCAGTTCTGGCAATACTGGTTACCTATAGCACTCGATCCTTTGTTTACCTTTTATACTTGAACTTTTATTTCAAGTTGTGCATTTGGATGGAAGTTAAAATTACAGACTAAATTTTTTTGTTTTGTTTTATTTATTTATAAGGCCTTCAAAACTATTTGATATAATTACTTATATCATTCGCGTATTTAATTAATTTAAGTAATTTCTTATTTACTTTAATTCCATGTGGTATAAATTGAATAATGTTGAGTATAGAAAACATCCCTGTCTGATTCCTCATTGTATATTACGTCAGCGGTTTTATTCCAGTACAAGTTTTTAACGATGGACATAATTATATTTGTAATGAATTTCAAAATTTTTTAAAATCTCCAATAAATTTAGATATTTCACCATAATCCACGAAGCACTTCTACAATAGAATATTAGCTCAATTGCAGACTGCTTTTCTGAAATCAAACTGCGTTTGTCTAAGATTTTCTTCGAATGTGTGTATGATTTTATTAGAAAGTATGTTTACTACTTTACCACTAGGAAGTGGCTCATTACAGTAATGAATTGATATTTTGAGTATTTTCTGGCTTTGTGTTTTTTATAAATTGCGATAAATGTAAATCAAAGCTAGTCCGATGTAATTACTCTAGTATTGTATACTACTTGTAAACAGTTTCCCTATCACTTTTGTATTTTCTTCGTTTAGAAGTTTTAACAACTGGGTCAAGAGTTTTCTAGTTTTGACATTTTTTATATTTTAAATCTGATTTCATAATTATTAGACCATCAATACAATCTATTAATACACTACAATTAAAATTTCATTATTTCTGTCGCTGCTACACAGCGCTGATATATATTTACCAATCTGTTTTCTATCATCTTTTACAATAATAAAGTGTGTTGTTATTATTAACTAGTAGAGATAATACTTTTTAAATATGCTCATTCATCTATGTAGTTTTGGCCATTTTTATCTCTATTTTTGTTGTTGTGAATATCTATGCTGAACCTCATTTTATTTAGCTTTGCAACGATATACCATTATTTTTAAAATATCGTCTACCCTCCATTTACGTTTTTGATTCAGTCACGTTTATAATGATTACAATCAATTATTATTTATGCTTTGACTTTAATTTAAATTTGTTCACCAATTTTTCCGAATCTTTGAGTTGTTATTCGATTTTTTTTTTGTTTATGATTAAATTACCGTGTAATTCTTTATTTTATATATGTATTTTCAAGTTAAGTTTGTTTGATTATTTTGGCGCTGATATTTTTGATGCTATGTAATATTTGCCACAGAACATGGAAATTTGGTGATTTTTATTAACCCTATATTATATATTAATATATAATATATTATAAATTTAATTAACCTTCAAATCTCCTTCGTCCATATCCTTCGAATTTTGCCAATAATTCGCCCATATTGTATTTAATTGCATGTTTGTTAAATTTTGATAAAATCTTAAAGTTTTTTCACTTCATCATCAAACTTCTTATGTGCGAGGGGAACATTTATCTGACTAAAAATCACTCTATCGGAAAGTGTATGAAAGTGGTCATGTATTTATTTAATTTTGCAGTGACTAATGTACCTACTGCATTTATGTGGTGTGTGTGTCTGTATTTTCAACCTGTATGCGTTCACTGCTGGACATAGGTTTCCCTCAGCTCTTTCCATCTGTCTCTCAATTATGCGGCTTCCATCCAGTTATTGCTAATACGCTTCAGGTCATCAGTACATCTAGTTGGTGGGCGTCCTCTACTCCGTATTGCTTCTTGCCTTGGTCTCCACTCCAAAATACGTTTTGTACATCGGTTATCTGATAGTCTGTGTCCTATCCAGTTTTATTTTACCGACCTGATTTTTTCTATAGCGTCTATTGTTTTTGTTCTTCGACGTATATCTTCGTTTGGGATTCGGTCTCTCAGAGAGACACTCAACATCTGGCGCTCCATAGCCATCTGAGTCACGCGAATCTTATTAACTACCTTTTTTGGGATTGTTAATGTTTCCGCTCCATCAGTAAAAGGTAATACACATTGGTCAAAGATTTTCCTTTTGAGGCATACGGGTAGATCCGATTTAAATACATAGTTTAATTTACCAAACGCTAATCCTATGCAACGTGGGAGCTTACATGTCTGGTTATCTCTTCCCAACCTAATTTAATATCTACTCTTAATATCCCTGCCCAACCTATTTAATAATAATACTTTTTCAAACTTAATTATTGCATCATTCACACGATCGGCTATAAGGACGATGTCATTTGCAAATCTCAAATGACTGAGCTTCTCTCCATTTATGTTGATACCATGCTCGTTCAGATGTGCCTTCTTACAAGTATGTTCTAAAAGCGTCGTGAATAGTTTTGGAGAGACTCTGTCTCCTTGCAGTACTCCCCGCTGTATACAGAATTTATTTGTTTCTTGTTCAGATAGTCCTATACTAGCTGTGGCATTTTGGTAGATATATTTGATTATGTTAGTGTAGCGATGGTCTATTCGGCATTCTGTCAATGTGTTTAACATTTTCTGGTGGCTTATGGTATCGAATGTTTTCTCGTAGTCGACAAATATCAGTGACAATGGTTTGCTGTATTCTGCAGACTTCTCTATTAGGTTCTTTATCACTAGTAAGTGGTCGTTAGTTCTCTATCCCGATCTAAATCCAGATTGTTCTCTAGGCTGATATAAGTCTAATTTAGTGTCCAATATTTTTTTTATAATTTTTTTGAAAAGTTTATACAAGTTTTCGACCCATAAATTACGAACTAAGCTTTAATGAGGTAATGACCCAAGTCCAGTTAACTGAAGAACGCTGATTAAGACAACATATGTTCCGAATGTTATACATTGGACTTTTAATATTATATTTCATTCTGTATAAAAATCATATTTGTAAGTTAGTCTATATTCTTAGTCCTAGAGTTTATCATACTAAAACGTATTGTTACTATTTTTGTGTTGAATAAATATCTTTTAAAAATATAGTTTTGGAAAACTCAAATATATTTGGCGCAGTCAGTAGGATTATTTTGGAAATAAGATTGTCTCATATATTAAGAATTCGGAGGATGTATAGTGTTTTTCTGTGTTGAAAATTGATTTCTTTGTGTGTATTGAATTTGGGGTTGATGTATAATTTGTTGGTTTTGTCGGAAATTGGATTTTGGCCTAGATGAATAATTATTATTTTGATAAAGTTTGGTATGTTTATTGTGAGAAGAATTATTTTGTAATCAGCGTTCTTCAGTTCACTGGACTTGGGTCATTACCTCATTAAAGCTTAGTTCGTAATTTATGGGTCGATAACTCCTCCTCTCCTAGAACGAAGCCTGTCGTGGAAGTTCGATTGTTTGCCCTTCTTCTTCCTTCTTTGTAGAATTATTTTTCTTCGTTTTCGCTATTTTCTTTTTGAATAGAACAACAATTGTTATAATTATTCCAATATACAATAGAGTTGTCCAAATATTTGGAATGTGATACACAGGCGTAGTTTGTAATATGCGTCTTAATTCATGATTTGGAATATCTTTAAGTTTTAATGAACTTAGCGTTATTTCCATTGGTGCTATTTTAATAATGTCGAGATTTAATTGTGGTGCGTTTATCATCATTGGTTGTCCTGATGTGACATCTTGAAAGGTTAACTCTTTATTCTTGAATACAATTTTACATGATGTGTTGTCTATGAGATAAATTCCGTTTAGGATTTTTATTTGCGTCTCTTCTGCACATTTAATTAGTATTTTTTCTTCTTTAGGAAAGACAGCTAAATATTGGTTAATTTCTGGGATAATTTCGATATGGTTTATTGGAATTTTCGCTTTTAAGTATTGGCAGTACGTGGAGATGCCATGAAATAGGATTTCATCTTCACATGAGTGCTCGTGGTTGATTTGGAGATAACCAGGACATTGAAAAATCTTACCATAAGTACAAATGTCATTTAGAGGAATTGTTATTTTTTCGTTTTTCAATAAGTATCTTGAGTTTGGTAACATGATAACAAATTCTGACTTACTTTTTGTTGGGATTGGTAATAATTTAAAAAAGTCGAAATAAGATTCATAATTAATAGGAATTGAAAGAAAATATTGTATTTGGTTCTTTTCTATTTAACATGTTATTTGTAAAATAACTTCGAAATCTAAAATGTTTTCATATTTTACTTCAAAGGGTAGTTGTGTTTTATAATGTGATGAAATTTTTTGGAGTTCGTTATATAATTTACTAGACTTAATAATGCTAGGATGTAGTGTTTTTAGTTTGCAAAATGTAATAGAATTTTGGACATTTTCCATTGTATTGAGTATTAGGTTGTATGTTATTATAATTTCGTTAAACATGTCTTTTAAATAATTGACGTTTTCAAGATTTGTTTGGAAGTCTACCATATTTTTTATTGCCAAAATTTTTGATTTCTAATTAATTTCATTTTCTTGTATGTTTTGAATTGTTTCATTAAAATTATTGATAATTTCGTGACTTAGCGAATACTGGTTATCGATTTGGCTTTGCAAGTTTGCTTCATTCGTTCAAGTGTTCTAGTATTGAGTTAATTTTTTCGCCATCTTGCAAAATTATTGGGGTTACGGAAATGAGTCCTATTTTGGAAGTTTTGCGTTGGTCTGTACGCATTATTAGTTGTTGTACTCATTGGAGTAGGGTTTGGGAATTTTCTATTCGGATTTGGCTTGAAAGCATCATTGTTTCCATTAAAATTTGAATTTTTGCTTGTATTAGGATTATTTTGGAAAGAAGATTGTCTCATGTATTGAGAATTCGGAGGATTTATAGTGTTTTTCTGTGTTGAAAATTGATTCCTTTGTGTGTATTGAATTCGGGGTTGATGTATAATTTGTTGGTTTTATCGGAAATTGGATAAGTTCATACATTTTTGGTCGTCGCGTGACTCTCGTGACAGATCACAAGCCTCTTCAATGGCTATTTTCGTTAAAAGATACTAGCTCAAAATTAGTTCGCTGGAGATTAAAACTCGAACAGTATGACTATGAGGTTGTTTATAAAAAAGGTGCTCTAAACACAAATAGTGATTATCTATCAAGAATACGATTAAATGCAAATGAAACTCAAGACATAGAACCCAAAATACCTCCAAATTTCTTCGACTATATAAAAAATTTTGATGAAACATTATTAGGAACCCCAAACAATATAGATTCAGAGTCTTTGATTGTTGAACCCAATGAAATAATAAATGACCAAGATGCCAATGATGAAGATTCCCATGATAGCGACAGTGTTGCAATCCATACAAATAAAGAAAATCCGATTACAGGTATACCTATATCAGAAAGCTCGGTAAACACTGGAATGAATCAAATTATCATTTCTCAAGTTAATTACGAATCAGCAGCACCATCTATTATAAGACTTTATGATAAAAAACAAAGAGTTCTTGTACAGTTCTCAAAAAATGACACTGAACGCGACATAGTTAAATTTGTAAAAGAATATATAGCACCTAAAGTTAAATATCATTAGTACTTCGAAGATCCTATATATGAAATATTTAGTAACGTCATACAAAAATATTTTAAATCTTCGCAATTATCTCTTATTAAATGCACCAAGAAGCTAATTGATATCCCACCAAATGAAATTGAGGAAATAATAAAAAATGATCACGAAGGAAAACAAAACCACCGAGGATTAGATGAAACAGAAAGTAGAATAAAGGCCTTATATTATTGGCCGAATCAAAGAGCATCTATCCAAACCTTTATAAATGATTGTGAAATTTGCCAATTAACAAAGTACGACAGGAAACCTGTCAAACCCATGTTCAATATAATACCTACTGCATCTAAACCCTTCCAAATTGTACACTTAGATTTGATTACGTTGGAAAATACAAAATTTTTAACTATAATAGATTCTTTTTCTAAATATGGTCAACTATACAAAATAAATTCAGCTCAAGGTATTGAATGCATTAATCCGATATTTTACTCATCACTGCATACCAGAACAAATAATATCTGATAATGGAACCGAATTAAAAATAATCAGTTGTTAAAGAACTGTTAGAGTTACACAGGGCAAAAGTAAATTTTATAAGCTCTCAACATCCAGAGTCTAATGGAATTGCCGAGAGATTTCATTCTACGATCATTGAACACGTTAGACTACTAAATAATCAAAAAGAATATAAAAATGACCATATTGAATATAAAATAAATTATGCCTTACTAGCCTATAATAATAGCATCCATTCAGTAACAAAAATGAAACCATACGAGCTGATTAGGGGACATATATATAATAATTCTCATTTTGATATCAATATCAAGCAACAAGTTTTAAATAATTATATTTCAAACCATAAAGAAAATATAAAATACTTTATTCTAATATTAATATATCTTTACAAAATGTAAAAGAAAAAGTAGTCTCAAAAGATAACGAAAAACGAGAAGAATTGCCTGAAACAATCCCCACTAAAATATTTGTGAGTAACAGACAACTCCAAGGTAAAACAAAAAATAAATACAATGCTGAAGAAATAAGCAAAATTAATAAAAAAAACGAGAACCGCGAAAATAGTTACTCGACATAAAAATACTGTCGAAAATATGCACTTTTCTAACGTCAAACGACCTAAAAGAAAACCTTACAAATTTTCAGGTTCCTCGCAATCGGATGCGCAGCAATCCAAATAAAAGATGTTACCCATAATCTAGGCATACTACCAATCAAATTGGGATCTGCAAAACTTCAAAAATCTAGCCACACATTTGTCCATTACCTTAGTTTAAATCCGCTTTTAGAAGAATATGATAGCGGGATTCGACTTCGAGCGTTCAACTAAGCAACACCTAATTACCTTAATCGCACCTAGTTTTTGTGGTTTTGCTTAAAAACATTGAAAGCTAAAAGTGTAGTAAAGTGTAAATTATTGGCAATAATTATTTGTTGTTGATATTTTTGGTCATTAACTATAAGTAATTTAATTTATTTAATTACATCGAGTTATTATCAATGATTTCGTATTGGTGCGAGGACCGTACTCAGGTTCCGTAGATCAACATGAACCAAGCTTCATCATCAAATGTTTTTTCACAACAAGAAATCCCCAAAAATGATACTACTGCACAAAAGTTATATTCAACAGTTTTAAATGAACCTACCAACATATTTCCTTCCAAAAAACAAGCAATTGTCGTAAATACAGTTCCAAATTCAAAAATCGAGGATTACCTGAATGCTGTAGCCAACTTAGTTGACCCCAAAAATATACTTGCAAATCCAGAATTGTTAATGATCGTATATGCATCTACTTCACTTCGGAAAATATTTTTCAAAAATTTTTGGAAACAGACAATGGGATAATAATAGTAAACCAATATCGTATCCAAGCTAGAAAACTAATTATTCCAAACGAAAAACTAATTATTTCTAATGTATCTCCTTCTATACCACATAACGTAATAGAAAATAAACTCAAAAAGATAGGAATCTATCAAATAACACCAATAGATTTTTTACGGATCGGAACATCAAATCCTAGTTTTAGACATATCATTAGTTTTCGACGTTTTACTTATATAGCCCCTACAAATCTTGAAAATATCCCCGATTCAATACTAATTAACCATGATCAATCGAACTATCGAATATTTCTCTCACTAGAAAAACAAACGTGCTTTATTTGTAAACAAACTGATCATTTAGCATCTCGATGACCAAATCATAATAATCAATCCACCGATGACAATACAACACACATTTCTCAATCACAATGTGACCAGACTGTTAGTTCACAACAAAATACAGCTCAAACTACACTTCATTCTCCCGTACTTACCAAACAAATCTGTATTCCACAACCTACTGAAACCATCACTTCACCTACACCAAAAAACTCTACCTCTTTCAATAACTCCCAAACAATGGAAACGGTACCGGGTAAAATAAATGAAACTAAAATAGAAACTCAAACAAAAGTACAAACAACTAAAAGTAATACTTCTAAACCTGGTAAAATAAATAAAACTATAAATGAAACTCAAACAGAAGCTCAAACACCTAAAAGAAATGCTTCTGATATAACAAATTCTCCTGAACCGGAGGGTGGAAATCCTTTTAAAGAAACCAATAAAAAACACAAAAGAACAAAAACAGACGTCCAAACCCACTATAACTTAGCTGAAGATCTTACTAACTGTACAGTTGATTTTTTCCAAAATAAGTCAAACAGTAGCTGTTTAAGCCAAGAAGAGATAATAGATTTACTTGAAAACACCCATGGAGCTGCAGATCCGCTTAGTATTGCTAAAACATACACGGAAGATATCGAAGGATTAATAGATCTCCTAAAAAAACTTCACCCAGTGCTATCACAAAGATACTTGAAAACACGATGTACAAGACTAAGGAAGAAACTTTGTAAACTACAGGATGACTATTCCTCTACAGATTGCAGTGATACACCTATTAATTAAAAATTCAAGTCCATAATTCAGTGGAATCTGAACGGGTTTTACACCCGTCTAGAAGAATTTAAATTACTAATGTCCAAATTCATACCGTCCATTATATGTCTACAAGAGACACACTTTAAACAACAGAAATTTTACAAACTAAAAAAGTACACACCATATATTAAAAATAGGCTTAATGCAAACCAGGCTAGTGGAGGGACAGCTATTTATGTACATAACCAATATGATTCAGAAATAATTGATTTAAATACACAATTAGAGGCTACAGCAATTACTTTGAAAGGACCTCAAAAAATAAACATCTGCAATATATACATTCCTCCTGGTACTGATCCTTCAGGTCGCGAACTATTAGACCTTTTTAATCAAATTCCTCAACCACGAATTATTTTAGGTGACTTCAATTCACATCATGTTCTATGGGGATCAAATAAATCCGATAGTTTAGGGCGTAAAATCGAACAAATGATAACTAAACTTAATCTCAACTTACTTAATGATGGTAGTTTTACAAGATTTAATGTCTGTACAGGTGGTGGTTCAGCAATTGATTTAACTTTATGTGTCCCAGTTTTACAACCTGGACTGTCTTGGCAAGTCACATCTCATCTACATGGAAGTGACCACTTCCCAATATTAATAACGAATAACAATACAGTTCCCTCTTCCGCTCCGTCTAATAAATGGCATCTAAAGAATGCTGACTGGTCTTTATATTCCTCTTTAATACCTCGATCCATATCAGAGCTAAGTCTTCCTAGTGATGACCGTGCAAATATTAATTCTATAGTTTCCAATTTTATTCAGCTTATAACAACAGCTGCAGAATTGTCCATAGGTTTTATAAATTTCCCAAAAAAACATCCTCCAGTCCCTTGGTGGAACCAGGAATGTAAGATGGCAATCAGAGAGTCAAAAAGAACTTTTTACAAATTTAAAAAATTCCCCACACTCCAAAACCAACTCGAATTTAAGCAAAAGCGAGCCTACTGTACATATATATTGAAGAAAAGCAGAAAAGAAGCATGAAAAGCGTACGTCTCGTCCTTAAATTCATCTACTCCTATTTCCGAAGTTTGGCAAATGATTAATAAAATGAATGAAAAAAATCCTTCAATAGAACATAACAATCTTACTTGCTCGACAAAAGAACAAATAACTGCTATACTTGCTGATAGGTATCAAAGACACTCCAGCAATGACATTATCTCTACAAATTCCATAATACACAAACAAAATTTAGAGAACACTTATATAGATTTGGAAGATCATACTAATTTTTCTCTTAACGACGAACTCTCAATGGACGAGTTACTATATTCATTAAACTGTACAAAAGATACCAGTCCTGGACCTGATAATATTCCAGTTGCCTTTTTAAAATCATTACCCAAAGAAGGTAAACAATACCTTCTAAAAATTTATAATTTTATCTGGACAAAAAATGTGTTTCCTGATAGTTGGCACCAGTCAATTATTATTCCAGTCCTTAAGCAGGGAAGAAGAAAATCAGACCCGGAGTCTTATCGACCGATCTCGCTAAACATGTTCGATATGTAAAATTCTGGAAAAAATAGTAAGCAATAGACTACTGTGGTATCTAGAAGACAAACAACTTCTTACCCCTATTCAAAGTGGTTTCAGGAAATCAAGGTCTACTTTAGATAATCTAGTTGATATAGAATCCGAAATTCACGAAGCATTTGGATGCAATCAAGAGTGTTTAGCAGTTTTCTTTGACATAACCCATGCGTATGATACAATTTGGAGAGCCGACATATTACAAAACTTATCCAGATGGTCAATCAAAGGTAACATCCTTAAGTTTATAAAAAATTTTCTAATATTTCGTGAGTTTAAAGTTTCTGTAGATAATGTTTGTTCAGAGCCAACAACACAAATTAATGGTATCCCACAAGGATCTACACTAAACGTAGTATTGTTTCTTATTGTGATTAATGATATCTCTAAATCCTTTAGTTTATTAGTAAAAGCACGCTTATATGCTGATGATCTCGTCATATTTTCTCGAGGGAAAAATGTTCTAACACTTACCAGATATATACAAGCCGCTATCAATCAACTAGAAAATTGGTCAGAGAGATGTGGTCTACATATATCTCCAAACAAAACAAAAGCAATTTTCTTTAGCAAGAGCCCAAAAAACATTATACTACCACCTAATCTCACCTTATACTCGTTACCTATTACTTATGTTGAATCAACTACCTTCCTAGAAATGATAATATATCAGAGGTTAATCTGGAAAGATCATATTTTTCATTTTCGACAAACAACTCAAAGCATCAATACTTAAATTACTAGACCCAATACACAACACAGGAATAAGAAAAGTACTGGGAGCTCATCATACTAGCCCAATTGAAAGTTTATATTGTGAATCAGGTGAACCTTACCTTCAACTAAGAAGAAACTACCCCAGCCTTGTGTATGCTGCTAAATTGTCAGCCAATCCACATATACCGACATTTAAAAATACGTTTGCTGACAGATTCACATCGACATTTAACACCTCACAAAGATTAAGTCCCCCGTTTTATATTCGGATCCAAAAATTACAAAATAGTTTAAACATACATTTTCCTGAGACATACAATGTAACTAACCTTAATCATCAACCTCCTTGGAGAATACAGCTGCCTATTTGTGATACAAGTCTTACTATCAATAACAAATATGACGCACCAGGTAGTATATTTAAAAAGAAAGCAGCAGAGAAATTAAACTGCTCTCATAACTCCCTTATTTTTACAGACGCGTCTAAATCCGACAATGGGGTAGGGGCTTCTTTTACAACTTTACACCAAGACTACTCCTTCTCACTTTCCCTACGATCAACCATATTTTCCGCAGAACTTCTTGCTATTTTGCAAGCAATAACATTTGTAAATAATAAAAACATACAAAACTCTTTGATAATAACTGACTCTTTAAGTGCTCTCAGCTCTATGAAACAGTTATACACAAACCATCCCATTCTATTGCTTATAAAGTCAGAACTAATGAGATGTCAAGAAAACGACCGATTTGTTAAATTCCTTTGGGTTCCGTCACACTGTGGTATAACTGGAAACGAAAAAGCTGATCAGTTGGCCAGGGAAGCAGCAGAAAATCCACAATCAACATTATTTACTAAATGCGTTTATAGCGACCTGAAGCAATATTTTAGAAACAAAATAAGCGAGGAATGGCAACTACACTGGAACAATTCTGAGACATCCATGAAAAACATTAAGCAAGAGGTAGCTGTATACAAACTCCCATTCAAGCGACGAGACCAAGTATGCATCTCTAGATTACGTATAGGCCATACGAAGTTAACACACGATTACCTTGTAAGTAAAGAACAAATTCCCATGTGCTACAGTTGTGATTGTGTAACTACAGTGGACCATGTGCTAGTGGACTGCCCTTTGTACACCCTAGAACGACTTCAAGCTGGATTACCCACTTCATCCAAAGAGTGCTTAAACGGCTTCAATAATGACAAAACTATAAACTTTTTACAAAATGCAAGACTAGTTCACAAAATATAGTGTAACATTATTGACATTTATGTAATTTATTGTACCATGCTAATAACCCCTAGTGGTTGAAGCAATTTTGTAAATAAAAAAAAGAATATGATAGCTTAAATATACAGTATGATCACCTGAAAAATAATCTTTCTAATTGTAAATTTTTCAATACCGAAACAAAAAATTATGTTAATCTAGCACAGTACGTCAAAAATATCATTGAGGAAAAATTTGAAAATCTAAACATACATACAAAATTGCAAAGAAATAAAAGAGGTATAATCAATGGGTTCGGTTCAATTATTAAAGTTGTAACAGAAAATTTAGATGCCGAAGATGGCGAAAAAAACTCAATACTAGAACACTTAAAGACGAATGAAGCAAACTTGCAAAGCCAAATCAATAACCAGTATTCGCTAAGTCACGAAATTATCAATAATTTCAATGGAACAATTCAAAACATACAAGAAAATGAAATTAATTTAAAATCAAAAAATTTTGGCAATAAAAAATATAATCCAAACTTCCAAACAAATCTTGAAAACGTAACTATTTAAAAGGCATGTTTAACGAAATTATAATAACATTCAACCTAATACTCAATACAATGAAAAGTGTCCAAAACTATTATATTTTGCAAACTAAAAACACTACATCCTAGCATTATTAAGTCTAGTGAATTATATAACGAACTCCAAAAAATTTCATCACATTATAAAACACAACTACCCTTTGAAGTAAAATATGAAAACATTTTAGATTTCGAAGCTATTTTACAAATAACATGTAAAATAGAAAAGAACCAAATACAATATTTTCTTTCAATTCCTATTAATTATGAATCTAATTTCGACTTTTATAAATTATTACCAATCCCAACAAAAAGTAAGTCAGAATTTGTTATCATGTTACCAAACTCAAGATATTTATTAAAAAATGAAAAAATAACAATTCCTCTAAATGGCATTTGTACTTATGGTAAGATCTTTCAATGTCCTGGTTATCTCCAAATCAACCAGAAGCACTCATGTAAAGATGAAATTCTATTTCATGGCATCTCCACGTACTGCCAATACTTAAAAGCGAAAATTCCATTAAACCATATCAAAATTATCCCAGAAATAGCTGTCTTTCCCAAAGAAGAAAAAATAATCATTAAATGTGCAGAAGAGACGCAAATAAAAATCCTAAACGGAATTTATCTCATAGAGAACACACCATGTGAAATTATATTCCAGAATAAAGAGTTAACCTTTCAAGATGTCACATCAGGACAACCAATGATGATAAACGCACCACATTTAAATCTTGACATTCTTAAAATAGCACCAATGGAAATAACGCTAAATTCATTAAAACTGAAAGATATTCCAAATCATGAATTATACAAACTACGCCTGTGTATCACATTCCAAGTATTTGGACAACTCTATTGTATATTGGAATAATTATAACAATTATTGTTCTATTTAAAAAGAAAATACCGAAAACGAAGAAAAACAATTCTACAAAGAAGGAAGAAGAAGGGCAAACAATCGAACTTCCACGATAGGCTTTGTTCTAGGAGAGGAGGAGTTATCGACCTATAAATTACGAACTAAGCTTTAATGAGGTAATGACCCAAGTCCAGTGAACTGAAGAACGCTGATTAAGACAACATATGTTCCGAATGTTATACATTGCACTTTTAATATTATATTTCATTCTGTATAAAAATCATGTAGTCTAGATTCTGAGTTTATCATAGTAAAACGTATTGTTACTATTTTTGTGTTGAATAAATATTTTTTAAAAATATAGTTTTGGAAAACTCAAATATATTTTACATATATGTATGAAAGCCCCCTGGAAGGTAGTTTTTTAAATCTGTTATATCTCCTTGCTTGTGTAATATAGTAATGACTGCAATATTCCATTGAGAAGGAATTTTTCTTTGGTAGATGCATTCGGTGAAAAGCTTTGTCCAAGCCTGGATAGTTTTATTTCCACCTAGTTTGATCGCTTCGATCACTACTCCATCGTCGCCAGAAAATTTGTTATTTTTCATTTCTAAAAGTGCCGTTTTGATTTCGTATTGAGTTATTTTTGGCATTTTATTCTGATCCCGGGTTTGTGATTTTGGACAGGGGCGGATCTTGCCTTTCGCAGGTGCTCTCATACATTTCGCGATAAAAGGATTCGACAACCTCAAGGATTTTGGTTCTATCAGTAGTAATGTTTCCATCTTTGTGTCTTATTTTGTATATATTTTTGTTGCCTATGTTGTTCGTATTTCACCTCAAAACTTTTAAACTTTTGTTTTCTTGAATTATTTTAGTTGTTTCTCTTGTATTGTTTTCTCTTACGTCTTTTCGGATTGACCGGTGGATATCTTTATTTAATTTCTTCATTGTTGTGTAGTTGGAGTCGTATTTATCCGTCAGCTGTCTTCTCTTACCTATTAGCTACTTGGTATTTTGGCTTAGTTTTTCATTATGGGTCAAAACGGTCGGGCAGCACTCCCTTTCAGTTTCTTTTAGCCTTCTATTTCGTCTTGCAAGTCTTGTATATGTGTAATTAGTGTATCTTTATACAGGTCGTTGTTTTCTGGGGGAATCTGTTTTTTTTTTTCTTCTTTTTAGAATTATCTTTGTTCTTTCCAATTTGAAATTTAATAGTATCTTAGCTCACATTAATCTGTGGTCGCTTCCTATTAAAAATTTGTTCTTCGTGTACTTCGGTGTCTTTGATTATTTCTTTTTTGGTTGTTATTATAGAATCTATTTCATTTTTGACACTGCCATCTGAGCTGATCCATGTCCATTTACGCTGAGGCTTTGTATAAAAAAAAAGAGTTCATCATGAATAAATTTTCCTGGTGTAAGAAGTTCAGCAATCTTTGCCCTCTTACATTTCTTTCGCCATAGCCATACTTACCCATTGCTACTTTTGCATCACATCGTTTAAACCCCTTTTTCGCATTAGTCACCCATAATTATTGCGTAATATGCTGGTGTGGCATGTAACGCTGTTTCTAGATCCTCATAAAATATTTGAATTTCTTCTTGGATTACCTTAAGGTTATATCTTGCATTTAGTTTGAAGATGAGATATACAATCCTGGGGCTTATGCTGATAATTTCAACTATATTTTGTGTGTGCTTTCTATGAATAATGAATACTACTTCACCATTTGCAGTGTCTTCTTCACCTCGAAAATAAAATACTTCTCCTGATTTAAAAGTCATTTGAGCTTCTCCTCTTCGTCTTATTTCACTGAGGCCGATGATGTCCTATTTAGTGTTTTTCACCTCTTCCTCCAGTTCCATCATCTTCTGGTCTGATATAAGAGTTCTAACATTGTGTGAAGTAATATGCATTTGTCGCTCTTTGTAGTAGCCTGATTTTTTCTGGGGATTCTTAGCACCCTCTACTCCAAACCTGTTTTAACCGTTACCTTGGTTGGGAGGAGCCACCGGAGACTGATGGTCGTTCAGTAGTTTCGTATTTCATGGAAAATAACTTTTGGGGTTTTAAGTCATTAAACGCCACGCTTGGCTAATGCGTGTTGGCGAGTTGGTTTGAAGGTGGTGGGGAGGAAAGGGTGTAGATGAGAATGTTTTGGGTTTGGACAGGGTTTCCCCACGGATAGGAGGCTGGGTAAATCCATGAGCTCGCGTGGGCAGGTGTGCTATTCCTGAAGTAAAGTTATGTAATACTCCCTTGTTTTGCTCACCAATTTATAATCTTAACTATTATACCTTTTCTTCGAATCCTTAAAGATTTATTTTCATTCTTGTCATTTTATTTATTGGATTACCAAGTTTTCCAGCCGAGAACCTGATTCTAACATTTCAAAATACCACCTCTCAAAAATTTGTTATTTGATGAATATCTTTACGAGGTTTATGCTCGTTTATGGACTGACAGGCCTCGTGGTAAGGTGTTTCTTCTCTACTATAGAATTTTAGACTTCGATTTCCATAATTAGTAACAGTATGTGGATGAAATATTAATGTTATACTCATTTTCCTGGAGAATTATGGCGAAATTTAATACATTAGTTTACCATTGCCTTCTGTATTCTTATTATATTGACTACTCAGTTGGTTCATCCGCAACATTCTACACTTTCACAAAATATTCGTACACTTTGTCCATTTTAAAGAGAAGATACAAATATCTGATTGAGCAATCTCTACTGAGCACACCTGTGATAAATCGGACTTTATTTTTCTAAAGCGTTAAGAGTATGTTTTCGTAACGAGTTTATTTTAATTTCTAAGCTTACCACTATAATATTTTTTCAGTACGTTACACTTAGTTATCTTTCCCATTTTCGGATATTTAACGATGAAACTTTTTCTTTTCACAAAATGGTTCTGGCTGAATACTGGCTAATAAGAATAATAGCTCCATATATATATATATATATATATATATATATATATATATATATATATATATATATATATATATATATATATATATTATATATATATATATATATATATATATATATATATATATATATATATATATATTGTTATGATGTGTTTTTTGTTTGAATGATGAGCAATGAGTATTTTTAATAATATAATATATAGGGTTTTTATCGCGGTTCTCAAAGAATTAGCTTGTAAGTATTTTTTTAAATTATCTTTATTATAACTATTATGAAACACACATATATATCTAACCTAGCCAATGTAAATTTAAAATAAACTATCTTTAAATTGATATTCTTATAAAACTAATTAAATTCTATAGACAATGTAAAATTTAAACAAACTATCTTCAAAATTGAAATTGTTATGACACTAACTAAATTATATTAACAAAATTTTGTACCTTTCTTTCACTGAATGCCTAAATGAACTGTTTTCCACTATATATATTCTAATCACCACTGAATGTCTTCGTACTTCGGTTATCCTTGTTTTTGTGAAATTTCTTTTTCCAATTATCAGCTTCTACCAATTTAAGATATAGTTTTCTTCACCAGCATTTATACACCACCAACCAAACCAGCAAACAGCATTTATATTTATTCTTCTTTTCAATATACCAATATCCAATTATTATAAGTTGATTTATACTAATCTCCAATCATAATATAATTTTAATTCCTTCCAATGTCCATCCAATATTCTTCTAATATACTTTTATAATCTTCAATAATTATTTGTGTATAATTATAAATGTGCATTAAATATATGCATAATTTTTAATCTTCTTTTAACTCACTATATTAAACAATTGGACTATCTCCAACTAACTTTCATATTTCTTATAAAACTGCTTGACTGACTTACTAAAACTGTGAACAATTGACTTCACTAACTAACTTTCATAATAAACTGGCCTGACTTAACATAACCCCACTTATATTCGTATTATGATTAATTTCTATCTGTCAATTACTTACTGTATAGTTGGTTGCCTAGGCACATGGCTCACTTAAAAATATTTACAACATTAAAATACAACTTTTTACACTTAATATATGCTAATTTATTAAAAATGCCCTCACATAAATATATTTTTATTAAATTCTCTAGTATATAACTTCTTAAAATAACCAAATACTTGTTATATCTAAAATTTTCTAGTATATAATTTATTTAAAACAACCAAATATCTAATATTATGTAGTATATAACTTATAAATTATTTTCTATAAACCCCAATCGTCACAATATATATATATATATATATATATATATATATATATATATATATATATATATATATACAGTGTGTAAAAGCCAAATGGAATAAATTCATTATTTAGGTTACTGTACATATTCATAAAAAATCCCGAAACACGTCAAATTTAAATTATAACTTGACATTCTTTAACGTGAAAATGGAACCCCTACCTTCAACCCCTTAGAATGACAGGTACAACCCCCAATTTTTAAAGTAGGAAGTATAAGCTTGTGATATATCGTTTGAAAGGTCTTTTCATTCTCCATTCAAAAATGTTGTCGCTTTCAAGTTTATTAAGATTAATTAGGATAAAATAAATTAAAAACATGTGGTTACCGAAATTCGCTACAATACAATCAAAAACTAAAATGTAATGCAAAACGTAATAAAATGTAGAACACGAAAAAGAACTATGAATGTTAATGAAGTAGATGTTCAAAATGTTCACCGCGAACGTCTTGGCAACATCCTAATCTCAAATAAAACTGTCTTCTAACATTATTTAACATAACAGGCGTGATCGACCTAATCGCAAGCGTTATTCGTTCTTTTAAGTCATTTAAATCAGAAGGTTTAGTTTTGTACACATGGCTCCTCACATATCCCCATAAAATGAAATCTAATAATGTAAGATCAGGTGATCGCGCTGGCCATTCAATTGATCCTCGCCTCCCTATCCACCGATTGGGAAATATTGTATCGAGGTACTGCCTGACATTAAGTTGGTAATGTGATGGTGCTCCATCCTACTGAAACCATATCGTATTCGCTGGAACTTGAGGGTTTCCTGGATCAGGATATAAATTTGCCAACGTTGGAATGACGTCATTTTGAAGTAGTGCCAAATAATTGTTGCCATTCAAGTTGCCCTCAATGAAAAAGGGACCAATGATATTGTTTCCTACAATCCCTGCCCAAACATTAACCTTTTGAGGGTATTGAGTGTGTTCTTCTCTCATCCAGTGAGGATTTTTCGTGGCCCAGTAGCGGCAATTTTGCCGATTAGCATGACCGTGAAGTGAAAAAGTACACTCATCAGAAAACATACCGTCTTCTAATTGGATAATATTGTTATCCAACATGTCCATCATTTGCTCACAAAAAAAGTTCTATCAAAATCGTCTTCCATGAGCTCCTGAGTAAGTATCATCTTATAGGGATGCAATTTATTTTCTTTTAATATGTTTACTATCGATGTATGGCTAGCATTGAATGTAGTGGATGCCTGTCTACTCGATGTATGTGGATTTTCCTGAAACTCAACCAACACATCTAATTTGAGTTCATCACTCAGTGCATTAGCAGCTGCTTTTTTTAGCTGCCTTACATGACTAAACTCGCGAAACTGCTTCTCTATTTTACTTATTGTTCCTTGGGATATAGGCGGTAAATTAGGAAATTTCTCATTAAATAGGCGAGTTACTTCCTGTTGTGTTCGGGTGTTATCTCCGTAACCAATCATTTGCAAAACTGTTATTTTATGCATTTCCGTTAATCTAACCATTTTTCAGAATTGAATTGAACGAACTTTTTACTTAAATTAAAATACTGACAACTTAAAACAATTTACTAATGCGTGTTAAAATAACGTTGCCATGGAAATTCTTTAAGGTTTTTTAATGGTTACCATCTAAAAACCACATTGCTATGGTTTTTGTTCACTTTCTCATTATCAAGACCTAAACGGAAAATAAGTTTTGAGTATATTTTAGCGAATTTCGGTAACCACATGATTTATTTTATCTTAATTAATCTTAACATACTTGAATGCGACAACATTTTTGAATGGAGAATGAAAAGACCTTTCAAACGATATATCACAAGCCTATACTTCCTATTTTAAAAATTGGGGGTTGTACCTGTCATTATAAGGGGGTTGAAGGTAGAGGTTGCATTTTTACGTTAAAGAATGTCAAGTTATAATTCAAATTTGACGTGTTTCGGGATTTTTTATAAATATGTACAGTAGCCTAAATAATGAATTTATTCCATTTGGCTTTTACACACTATATATATATATATATATATATATATATATATATATATATATATATATATTTATATATATATATATATATATATATATATATATATATATATATATATATATATATATATATATATATAACTGTTTTGGAGGGGTTGGAGTCAATAATAGGGCTATTGGTTAACTATTTTTTTATTCTCGAGCTTTCAATTGTGTTTACAATTATTATCAAGAGCTAAAAAAGACAAAATACTTACAAGGTTGAACTAAAAAGAAAAAACAATTTTTGTTAACTTACCAAATAAAAATTAGTTTGGTAAGTAAAAATCACTGCTTACATGTTCAAAATATTTAATATAAAAATGTTTTGATCTAACAAATGTTTCTCCGAAAATTTCTATAATTTTGAAAACATTTTTTTTAATATAAAAATAATTGAATTTATAAATAAGTTCAAATAGCAACCAATTACAAATAGCCTCAATGTCATAAATGCCAACATAAAATTTTTACTTTTGACAATTATATTGCCAAAAGTAAAACTTCGTTTAAACATTCTTTTTTGTTTAGTAACAAAAAGAAGAAGATTTATTCACCCTTGACAGATGTCTGAAAGAATGTGACAGATATATGGAGAATTAAATATGACATTTTACAAGTTTTATATATAAATCATAAAGAAAGAATATAATTATAAATTTTACTTAAATTTTGAATTTCAGATCTTTTGTTTAAACTCTTATCATTTTTGCTAATATAAACCATTTCCAAAAAAGTCCTTTTAAATTTATTACTTTCACTACATAAAATTTTAATGTTATCAAAATCCATAATATGGTCTTTATCGATTATATGTTCTGCCAAAGCACAAGATGGTTTTTTAATTCTGCAATCACTTTTGTGAGAAATAATGCGATTTGAAAGATTTCTTCCGGTCTCACCAACATATTCAGCCTCACACTGAGTACAACTAATGCTGTATACTAAATTCGTTTTTTCAAATTTGTCTATAGGATATTTAGTTTTAGAATATAAAGATGAAATAGTTTTGATGTTCTTTGTTGCTATTTTTATATTGTCAATAACCTTTAGTGTTTGTATTAATTTAGGTGTTAATGATGGTATAAAAGGTAGTGAATGATAATAGATGTTCTGATTGATAGATACAATGTTTTGAGATTGAGCAAAAAATGGTGTTAAATTATTTATATTACCAATATTAGAAAAAAGCATCCTATGTAGCATATCTGGAGGATAAGAGTTTTCAATTAGAATATTTTTTAATAACTGAAGATCTTCCTGTAAATAATCTGGATGAGAAAGTTTTAAAACACGTTCTTTTAATCCTGTTATAAGGTTCATTTTCATCTTATTTGGATGGTGAGAGTAATAGCTTATAAATCTATTATTACATATGGGTTTTCTGAACCATCTGGTTTTCAACATATTGTCTGTATTTCTTACAATTCTCATGTCAAGGAATGGTAGAGAATTATCTACCTCTTCCTCAACTGTGAATTGTATATGCTGATTATGACTGTTGAAAATGTTGACTGTTTCATGAATTTTGTGTTTAGGAAGTGCCAAAACTAAATCATCTACATATCTCTTAATAAAAGGAATGAAAAAAGTGCAATTACTGATACAATCACTGATAACATCATCCATGACATAGCTACTTAGAATGGGTGAAAGACTAGATCCCATAGGACTACCAAAAATTTGTTTATAAAATACACCATTAAATATAAAAATATTAGAATCAAAAACAAAGTTGATAAGTGTTTTGAAATGTAATAAGTCAATATTAGTGTGTTGTGAAATCTATTATTTATTATTATAAAAAACAAATAAACAAATTTATTTGTTGCAAACGAGTCACAAGTACTTCTTTTTTCTTATTATATATATATATATATATTTATATATATATATATATATATATATATATATATATATATTATATATATTTATATATATATTATATATATATATATATATATATATATATATATATATATATATATATATAAGTGTAATATCATACCCTTATTCATGTGAAGAGATAGCAGTTTGAATTCGTCTAAAAAGAGTTTATTATCGTTAAAATTCTACAATATAAATTATTAACAATAATAACATAACTAAAATAACTTAACAAATATACAAACCTAAAAAGAGAATCAAGAACAATGCTATTTCTTACGCCATTAAGTAATTTGACAATTGTACCATACAATTTACAATATGTCAATGTCAATAAAACTTAAACAGTCATACAACCTAAAACTTTAAATAACTAAAAATAACTAAGCCCTGCTGTTTCACTTAAAATAAACATAGGTTTACTTTTACATCCCCCTACCAAAAAGGTATGATAAACCATCTAAGTATATGGTTTATCACAAGGCATCAATTTTGAAATATGGAAATAATTCATATCATTCTTTTTGTATCCAATATCTACTTCATATAATGTATTTGAAATTTGTTTTTTTATTTGAAATGGACCTACTCTTACTTCGTCAAGTTTTTTTCTATTTAGTTTTGATTTATTTTCTACATATGCCCAATCTCCCTCTTTGAATTCATAGGATTTTCTATTTTTGTCATACAGTTTTTTATTATATTCATGATGTCGTACCGAATTTTTATAGGCTATTTCTTTATCTTTTGATACATTTGTTGTCTCACACAGTTCCTCGGGAACAATCGGATCTGCTTTTCCAAAAAGCAAATATTCTGGGCTATATCCGGTTACAGAATGATCTGTTTTATTGTATTCCTCTATACATTCTTCAGCTATTTTTGTCCATGCTCGAATTCTAGTTTCATTTTGTTTGCATCTTATTCTGTTAACTAATGTCTGATTAAGTCTTTCATTTAATCCATTCGAGAATGGACAGTCTACTGCTGTAAAAATTAATTGAATATTTAAATGTTTCATATGATTTCTAAATATTTTGGAATTAATTCCTGGATACTGATCTGTTAATAATGTTTTTATGGGGTGTTTATCTTGAATTTTGGCGATTAATTTTATGAAATCATCTGTGGTCTGATTTTTAGAAGTAACTGCAAACGCATATCTGGTGAAGTGATCTACAAGTAAGTGGAGGTATTTTTTTGTCGAACGATTGCCACCAAATCCTCCTATTGTATCTAAGGACATTATCTGAAAA
Source organism: Diabrotica undecimpunctata (assembly GCF_040954645.1). Taxonomy (NCBI): domain Eukaryota; kingdom Metazoa; phylum Arthropoda; class Insecta; order Coleoptera; family Chrysomelidae; genus Diabrotica; species Diabrotica undecimpunctata. The sequence continues at coordinate 80,043,734 of NC_092805.1, forward strand.
GGTTCTTTTGCTGGACCCAATTGTGACAGAAGACCATATTTTGGACCGATTCTTGTTTTATTTTTACAGCAGATCTCGCATTTTTGACAGATATCCTTTGCTAGTGAATCTATATTCTTAATGTAGTAAAAATTTCTAATTTTGTTTGTTACTTTACCAGCACAAATATGACCATAAAATTTGTGAACTTTTGTTATTAACTCTTTTCCAAAATCTTTGGATAAAATTATTTTTTTTTCATTCTTCCTTAATTTATAAAATATATCTTGGTTCAAAATTGTTCCTCTCATTGTATCTATAACTTGTCGATTATTATTTTGGTATTGTTTTATCTCAGTTAATGTGACTAGGTTTACTGTTCTTATGACTGTTTCTGCATTTTTCATATTTTCCAACACTGGGTTTCTAGAAAGGCAGTCTGCTTCTACATTTTCTTTTCCAGGTTCATATTTAATGTCGAAGTCAAATTGTGAAAGAAAATGTGTCATATCTCCTAATTCTTCATCTGGTCTTGTACGAAGTTCTCTTCCCTCAAGGGGTTTATGATCAGTAATAACGAGAAATTTTCTTCCCATTAGCCAGTATTGCCAAAATTTTATTGCTTCTTTAATTGCCAGGCATTCTAAAAAAATAGCCTTTTTATTTTTTTGATATTTGTTCAATTTTTTTGAAAAGTATGCTACGGGTTTCATTTCTCCATCTCTTTGTTTTTGTTTCAGAACCGCACCAATTCCTAGAACACTAGCATCTGTATATATAGTTGTAGGAGCATTTGGGTTAAAAATGGCTAGTATAGGTTCAGAACAGAGGATATTCTTTGCCCTATCAAAAGCTGTTTGGCAGCTTAAAGACCAGTGGAATTTGATATCTTTTCTAAGTAAATTATGTAGTGGCTCTAATAACCTAGCTGAATCTTTTATATATTTGTGGTAAAAATTTACTTTTCCCAAAAACTGTCGTACTTTTTTTCTCGTGTCTGGTGCTGGAAAATCTCTGATCGATATTAAATTATCATGTAACGGACGAACTGAATTGTGTCCCACAATGTGTCCTTAATATTTAACCTCTTCTCTTGCAAAATTACATTTTAGAAGTTTGAGCCTAAATCCCTCTTCAATAATTGCTTTCATAAGTCTTTCTATATGGTCTAAGTGTTCTTCAAATGATAATGAGAATAATAAAATGTCATCTATGTAGTTTATACAAAATGAATTTAAATTATGCTTCCTGATAATATTACTTAAAATTCTTTGAAATATTGCGGGAGATGTTTTAAGCCCAAAAGGTAAGCATTTCCATTGCCAATGACCACTTTGGGTAACGAAGGCTGTCTTGTATTTATCTTTTATCCGAACTGGAATACACCAAAAAGCAGAATTTATATCTAAAGTAGTAAAGAACCTAGCATTCCTTGTATTGGTCAAAATCTCGTCAATTAAAGGAAAAGGTTGGGGTTCAGGAATAATTAATTTGTTTAACTCACGAAAGTCAATGCACAATCTTGTTTTAGATCCTTCATCTTTTTTAAAAGCCAATGTAACAGGTGCTGCAAAAGGTGAAGATGATTCTTCTATTAAATTTGCTTTTAATAATTGTCCTATTTGAAATTCTATCTCTTTTTGGTCTTATATCGAGCATCTATAGGGTCTTTTTGCAACAAATTTATGTTCTAAAAGTTTAATTTGAGCTTCATTATTTTGAACCTGCCCAATGTCAAATTTATGTTTTGCAAAAATATTGTCATATTTATTTAGTAATATTTCTATTTTATTTTTCTGATATGGCAATAAATGTTGTAATTTTGCTTCAAAAAGTTCTGTGGGAATTCCCTCATTAAAGTTTATGGAGTATTCTGTAATATTAATATTATAATTAAATTTTTCGATTTTTTCTTCAATTTTTCCGTATAATCTTTGATAAATCTCTAAATCAAAATCTTGTTTCATTTGAAAATTTAAAATAGAATCTAATCCGAGTAGAATATCGTACTCAAAATATTCATCATTAATTACAAAAAGATTAATATTTTTCTCAATTTTATTAATTTTCAGTTTTGCAATTAGTTTTCCTGTAAAATTTGTTCTGCCATTTATCGTTTTAAACATATTCCTATCTTCTTGAATATCTAATCCTAACTTTCTTGCCACCTTCGAATTCAGAAGAGTAACATTTGAGCCTGGGTCATAAACTCCACATAATTCTTTATTATTTAGGAATACTTTTAATTTGATCAATGGCAGCAAATCTAGTTTTTTTGTTCAGTTACTGTTTCATTTAATGTCTCCTGTATAGCAATATTATTAATATATTTAATATCATTTGATTTGTTTTCTTTTGTTACCTTTTTATCTTTTTGCTTTAAACGGCATATTGCCTCTGGATGAAACCTCCCAGGGAATCCTTTTCTATCACAATATTGACAAGTAGTTTTCTGTTCTTCTGGTATTATAGTAGATTTTTGATAAAAATTTGGTTTTGTCTCCAATTTATTCTTCTTTTTTATAACTAAACTTTCCAATTTTCGTAATTCACCTACCAATTTTTCCATTGTTGTAACGTCAGCTCTATTAATATTATCTTGTATATAAATTGGCAAATTTGTTACAATTAAATCAATTAGTATATCAATGGGAAAATCATTCTTTATATTTAGCAATAAATTTTCTTTACGAAACGCATAATCAACAATACTACCACCTATATACCTAAAAGAATAAGCTTGCCTATGATTATGCCAACCTGTTTCACAAAAACTATCTAAAAAATTAATTTTCCATACCTCAAAACTGTTATCTAAGCCTAATGTTATTATTTTTGATTCAAACCATTCTTTTGCTATTCCATCAAGAAACAAACGTAGAATCAAAATCTTGTCTTCATCAGCAACCACCTCACATCGCAAACATTCTGATTCGAAGGTCTTGAGCCATGAATTCATTGGAACATTATTTCCATCAAAATTTCGAAGTACAAAATCATCTTTTATTTTTTTTAAATTTTTCTTTTCAACTTTAGGTAAATTTGTGTCATTAAATTTCTGGAGCAACTCAGCAAATGATGGAAATTGTTCAGCTGTTTCTATCTTCTCATACACTGGTAATAAGGTCTGTTGTAAGTACTCACTTTGATAAACCACATCACCATCTGAATCAAAATAAATCTCCTTCAAATTGTCTTCTAATGCTATAGTACATGTTCTAAAGGATCTTCTTGTTTTCATAGATGCTAATATATTCTTCACTTTTTTCAGATGAAATAGTTCAGAATGATCAATTTGAAGTTGTTTTTCAAAGGGAATTTCATAATAAAAACGGGACCCTGTTGGCTGCAGCCACTTAAATTTATATACATTTTTCTTACTATCACTACTGTTTGCTTCTATAGCCATGCAAATTCTCATTGATGTAAAATTCATTCTTAAATATCGTTTTATCCAAATAACGGCTTGGAAATTTATAGTTATCACTATATTTTTTTTATCAGCTTAAGTTCTTGATTTATAAGTGTAATATCATACCCTTATTCATGTGAAGAGATAGCAGTTTGAATTCGTCTAAAAAGAGTTTATTATCGTTAAAATTCTACAATATAAATTATTAACAATAATAACATAACTAAAATAACTTAACAAATATACAAACCTAAAAAGAGAATCAAGAACAATGCTATTTCTTACGCCATTAAGTAATTTGACAATTGTACCATACAATTTACAATATGTCAATGTCAATAAAACTTAAACAGTCATACAACCTAAAACTTTAAATAACTAAAAATAACTAAGCCCTGCTGTTTCACTTAAAATAAACATAGGTTTACTTTTACATATATATATATATATATATATTTGTATATATTATATAATATATATTTGTATATATTATATATATAGACACCTCCTACGTAAAGTATCGTAACCAACAAATTTCGGGTTTTCACTTTTTTTCATTTTCATACTTCTATACATGTAAACTAACGCCTGCGATAATTAAAATTTCAATATTTCTATTAGAAGGCCTCCAGAATAAGAGTGTAAAATGTCGTATGTTTACTTTCGTCCAAGTATACAATCGTATGTTCTACTACCGATATTATACGGTGGTGGTGTGGGAGGGGCACTCGGTCATGGCAGACATCAGTGTTCTTGAATAACAATACTATCAGTAACGATAACGACAGAGTAGTTGGTGAAGAGACAAGCTCCTCGCGTGGCAAATTAATTCTTGTTATTTCTACATTACTTCGTAAGTTAAATAATAGTAATAGAATTTAATACAAGACATGTCGTCTCGAGGACATAATTAATCTCGTAACAAAAGAAAACCAAAGTGATACAATATGCAAAAAAGAGACCGTTGAAAATTCAAATTATGGAGGCAATATTTTAGTGAAAACAACGCCTTTGATTGAAGAAACTGAAAGAAATGAAGGTATGTATTATTGTGTATTGATATTTTGTAGTAAAATTATTATTTTAATATAAACGTAATAATTTTTATATTTACCGACGAAAAATATCGTAAGTTATATTTACTATACTTTACGTTGTTTACACTATAAAAAAAATATCGTAAGTGTTAAATAGGATATTTTACACCGGAAAATAATTAAAAATTATGTCGTATGTATATGATACGATATTTTACGTTGGAGTCTTATATTGTTTTTTATCGTATCTACTACGTACCATAGATTACTTCGTTTGGTTATTTAAGTTACAATATTATACGTGCCAAAAAATCTTTAAATTTAACTTATTTCATTTTCTTTTTCCAGAATCACCTTTGCCATCGGATGTAGACATGAGTGCAATAGAACAAATTTTGGATTTTTTGTCAGATACAGATGATGGAGATTACAATAACGTTCCTCCTTCCCCGTTTTCTGGTAAATATTTATAAATAAAAAATAATAAACATATTATTTATAGGTACACAATAGTTTTTTAACAATGAATTATTTTTAGAATCAACTGAGAACCGGTCAGAGGAAGATAACACACCCATTCCATCCCCAGAGTGCGCTGAAAGCCATTTAGACTACAATTGTGATAACTACTTTTGTTCTTGGTATGAAAATACCGACCTACTATCAACACCCCAAGCTAACACCCCGATGTCTTCATTGTCCGAGTCAACTCGTCGTGATGGTACAACCAGGTTAGCGAAATCATTAAAACCCATGTGTCCAGAAAATTGTAGACAAAAATGTACTTCAAAAATTAGTACCGATGAAAGGATTTCAATTTTCAATAAATTTTGGGATTTAGGTAACAAGGAAAAGCAATGGGGTTTTGTAGCTTATTTAGTGGCAAAACAAAAAAAACGAAGGGTTTTTACTGATACAGTCTCAAGGCGCAATTTTACTCTCATTTATAGACTAAAAGTGAAGAGAGATAATAAGAACGAATTTATATCTGTTTGTAAAAAGACGGTTTTAAATACTTTCTCTATAAGCGAACAGTTTATCTACACTGCTTTGGAAAAAGTAGACGTTACTAGCGGTTTGATACAAATAGACCAGCGAGGACGCCATCATAATCATCGTAAGGTGATAACCGAAGACGTTGTCAAAAGTGTTTGTGATCAAATTAAGACCATTCAACCCGTAGAATCTCAATACACACGAAGTAGAAGTGATAATCTTTATTTGGATAGCGATTTGAATTTTCATCGCTTATTTGATTTATACAAGGAATGGTTTGACGAACAAGTATACTCTTCTATAGCTAATACTGAAAGGCAATATCGTGATATTGTTAACGAACATTTTAAATTGAGTTTTTACATTCCCAAAAAGGACCAATGTGATAAATGTCACATTTATAAAAATAAATCTAAATCAACATTGCTTGAAACACAAATTTCTGAATCACATGTGCTTAGTAAAAATCTCGCACGTGAAAGAAAGTGCTGTGATAAAAACGACGCTAAAACCTCTAAGGGAACAATATTAACAGCTACATTCGATTTTCAGAAAATATTTAATGCTCCACACGGTAATTTGAGTATTCTTTATTATAAACGTAAACTATCAATATTTAACTTCACTGTTTTCAATGTCGGGGATAAAGAAGTTACTTGCTTCATGTGTCATGAAGGGCAGGGCAAAAGGGGCGCTAATGAGGTTTCTAGCTGTTTAATGAAGTTTATTTCAAAACATAAGGACTTAGGCACAAATGAATTTAGATTTTGGTCGGATAATTGTGTGGGCCAAAACCGCAATCGCATAGTTTATACCATGTATTTGTATGCCGCATCGACTTTAAAAGTTACTATTCGTCACTGCTTTTTAGAAGTTGGACACACTCAGAATGAGGGCGATAGTGTCCACGCTTTGATAGAAAGATCCGCCAAAAACAAACTGATTTACACTCCACATGAGTGGTACTGTTTGGTACGTTGGGCCAAACAAGATGGTAAACCTTATTTAGTGGAAGAAATGCAACACACTGATTTCTCCAATTTCAAATTATTGTTGAATGGAAATTGGATGAAAGCAACAGTGGAGGTACAATGGAATAACATAAAAGAAGTTTTTGTGAAACCTGAAGATCCCAATAAATTATATTATAAGTATGATATGGCTAGCAATGATTACTATGTTCTTTCGGTAACAAAAAGTACGAGGCGACAATGTTCAACAGATTCTTCTACATCAGTTGAACCCTTGTACCAAAATACCCTTCTTATTGCTAAGGCCAAAAAAGATGATTTGATGAATATGTGTAATTCTCAAATTATCCCTAGCAGCTATCGCGGATTTTTTGCAGATCTCCCATCCGTGAATGTAAGCGATAATGATCACAATTCTGAATTTGATGAATGATTTTATTAAATTTATTTTTAACTATTTTAATTTTAAAGGGCTATTACTTAATAAGTATTATTTTTTGTGCCATTCAAATTAAGTCTGTTAATTTTATGTTATCCATAAATATTAATAAGTGTTGATAATTTGTTACTAATAACTTTCAAAAATTATGAATAGTTACTGACTGCACAATTTCTCTTAAATGTTTAAAGTTATTAGAAAGTTATTATAGTTTATATTGTATTTTTATTTTTGTGTTACTAGAAGTTTGTGTGTTTTATTAAAATTTAAGTTATGTTGATGTATGGCAAATAACGGTTATTCTATCAATAAAATATGGTAGTGTGATTCTATCAATAATAATTTTATGCTTTTTTATTGCCTACTTTCCTAAAAATACCCCAAAATATTTTTATTAAAATGAGGTTAATAAACTTACGACATTATTATTTAAAATTGTAACGAAGCAGAATATATCATCTACTACTTACAACAATTATTGACCATTTTTTACAAAGAAAAATGTAGTATCTATAACATACGATAAACAGTTTCATGTAGTGCCCAACGTAATTCATAGTAAGTGTGACATACTATAATTTACTTTTTATGTTGGTCAACGTAAAATATCGTAAGTGACTTTTCTCGAAAACAAGAAATAATGGTAATAAAAATACTACATAGGATTATTACCCACCTATTTCGTAATTAGTATGCAAATTTTCAAATATATTGATTGTGTCCTCACTGAAAAATCATCAATAAACTATTAGCGAACCTTTAAACAGCTATTCTGTAAAGTTGACCAAATACACTTACGATACTCTACGTAGGAGGTGTCGAATATATATATATATATATATATATATATATATATATATATATATATATATATATATATATATATATATATCAGTTCGCCTGTAACATCAAGACGAAGCAGAATCTGACTTGACAATGGCAAGTGTGACCTTGCCGAAACGTCGTCAAAACAATGGTTTTTCTAAAAACCAAAAATATTTAACGCGGAGTCAAACCCGGAAAACAACTGAAACCACATATAGCTCCCGCGGAAATTTCAAATTCAATATATATATATATATATATATATATATATATATATATATATATATATATATATATATATATATATATATATATATATATATATATATATATATATATATATATATATATATATATATATATATATATATATATATATATATATATATATATATATATATATATATATATATACAGGGTGGTCCTTAAGTAATTGTACAAACAGAAACCGTAGATTCTGCACTTTAAAATATTACGATTCAAGCCAACTTGCTTTAATAAAATGTTGATATTAAGAAAGATACAGGGTGTTAAAGTGGAAATTTAAAATTTTATTTTTCGCTATAACTTTTACGTTTGTAAATATTTTTGGACAAAAATTTACAGTTGGATACTTTTGAGCAGGATAAATTATAATTTTATACTTACTTTAATGTAACTAATAGAAGGCGCCACATATGCCATATGTGTGGCATAAATTTGCGCTTTACTTTTTTGGTCTTTAAGTTAGCTCTATTTGTGTTAAAAACTATTAAAGATACATTATTTTTACAAAGAAAAGGTATACTTCTTAGTAATCATAAAATTGAACAGTTTTCGAGATAAATGCATTTTATAAGTCAGCTGCACAATAATTCTTAGTTTGATATTTGTGCGGTAAAGCACAAGCACTGAATACCTGTAGATAAGCATAATTCATAGTTTATTGCCTTATTGTCTTAATTGCCTTAGATCAGAATTATGCAGCTGATTTTTAAAATGCGATTATCTCGAAAACCGGTGAGTTTTGAAACTATTAACAAGTATACCTTTTTTTGTTAAAATAATATATCTTTAATATTACATTACCCAAATACAGGTAACTTAAAGAGCAAAAAAGTTAAGTGCAAAGTTATAAGGCATATGTGGCATAAGTGGCGCCCTCTATCAGTTACATTAAAGTATGCAGCAAATTATAATTTTTCATATTTAAAAGTACCCAGTTATAAGTTTTTATACATAAATGTTTACAAACATGAAAGTTATAGTGAAATATAAAATTTTAATTTTGCACTTTAACACCCTGTATCTTTCTTAATATCAACATTTTATTAAAGCAATTTGGCTTAAATCGTAATATTTTAAAGTGTATAATCTACCGTTTCGTTTTGTACAATTACTTAAGGACCTGTATATATACATGGATATGTATCCTGTATGTATCCTGTATATATACTGTTTTGGATGGGTTGGAGTCAATAAAAGGGCTATTGGTTAACTATTTTTTATCTCGAGCTTTCAATTGTGTTTACAATTATTATCAAGAGCTGCTAAAAAAGACAAAATATCTTACAAAGTTGAACTAGAAAGAAAAAACAATTTTTGTTAACTCACCAAATAAAATTAGTTTGGTAAATAAAAATTGCTGCTAATACATCTCAAAAATAATTAATATAAAAATTTCCTAATCTAATAAATGCTTCTCTGAAATTTTAGTATAATTTTGAAAACATTTTTTTAATACAAAAACAACTGAATTTATAAATAAGTTAAACTAGCAACCAATTACAAATAAGCCTCAATGTCATAAATGCCAACTTAAAATTTTTATTTTTGACAATTATATTGCCAAAAATAAAATTTTGTTTAAAAATTCTTTTTTGTTTAGTAACAAAAAAGAAGAAGATTTATTCACCATTGATAGATGTCTGAAAAAATGTAACAGATATATGGAAAATTAAATCAAAATGTGATATTTTACAAGTTTTATACATAAATTATAAAGAAAGAATATAATTATAAATTTTGCTTAGATTTTGTATTTCTGATCTTTTGTTGAAATTATTATCATTTTTGCTAATACAAACCATTTCCAAAAAAGTCCTTTTGAATTTATTAATTAATTAAACGAGTCACAAGTACTTCTTTTTTCTCATATATATATATATATATATATATATATATATATATATATATATATATATATATATATATATATATTATATATATATATATGTATATATATATATATATATACATGTCCAAAAGTTTAGAATACGTACAAATAAAATACCTACGCCTATGGTGGTTTTAAAACTGTTGTTGATATTTATTCTATAGCGTTTTTAAATGAAAATGATAAAAAATTTGAATCGTTTTTGTATGATTTTGGTCACATTCAAGTGATTAGCGTATTTACACATTATTTCAGTCTTTGTTTAAATTTGAATTGAGCCTTTAAAAATGCCTAGAAATGTGATATTTCATTTTAACAGATCTAGAGTAATTGCTTTGTTACAACAGGGCTGTAGTCAAAGTTATATCACGAATATTGTTGATGATACTCAGAGTGCTGTATCGAAAATTAAAAAAAATTTCAAGATACAAATGACGTCAAGGATCGTCCCAGAAGTGGTAGAAGTCGATGTACAACAGCAGCACAAGACCAGCAAATAACATTGATAGCTCGTAGAAATCGTCTGGAATCTACAAGTGATATATCCAGAGAAATTTCTAGGCTTCAAGAACTGAATATTTTACGGCAAACAATAACACGCAGACTAAATGCGGTAAATTTGTACCGTAGAAGACCGCTACGTGTTCCCAAACTAACCTACCAACACAAAATAGTAAGGTTACAATGGGCTAGAGAAATAGTGCACCATGGTCCTAACTGGAATAACGTGATGTTCTCTGATGAGTCAAAAATTGGCTTGGTATCTGGTTCGCGAAAAACACTGGTTTGGAGGGCCCCAGGACGACAAGCCTGACCAGAAACAGCCCAACCGCGTGTCCCATTTGAAGGTGGCAGTATTATGGTGTGGGGTGGTATTATGAGTGGTATAAAAAAGACTAGAGGTGTGCTACTTTATCTTTTTATTGAATACGTTTCGCCCACTGTTCAATGGGCATCATCAGTTCATCTTTAAAAGATCTGTAGCATTAAGATATTATGGTGAAGACACATCAAAAATTAATTTACTAAATAAATCAGCAAAAACACAGAATGCCGGAAGATTCCCAATTTAAGTAATTTTATATTAATTTGTTTTATAATTTAACTTTTGAAAACATTGATGGATTCTAAAATCTATCAAAAAAATGTAATTGTAAATTTTTTTTTTAATTTTAATTTTAATTTTAATTAAAATTAAAAATTATTAAAAATTATTAAAATTATTAAAAACAATTTTAATTCAAAAAATTATATATATATATATATATATATATATATATATATATAAATATATATATATATATATATATATATATATATATATATATATATTATTATATATAGTATATAATAATATATATATATATTATATATATATATTTGGACAAATATATATATATATATATATATATATATATATATATATATATATATATATATATATATATATATATTTGTCCAAATTGGTGTATAGACAAACACACCAATACCTACATAGAAGAATGGTTGCACACAAACGTAGTATACAAGCCAAGGCATTAAACACAACAGCCCTAGCCAAACATTCTCTAGAAAATAGCCATTCTTTTGATTTTAAAAATGTACAGATTTGGAATAAGAACAAAATTACAACAAAAGATGCATAATGGAGATGATTCACATAAAAAAGATCCAAATTCCATCAATAATAAGACTGACATCATAGATCTTTGCAATATTTTATTTACATCAGACCGACAAACCCAGGAAATAAAAAAGTTTCTATATAGATATATATATATATATATATATATATATATATATATATATATATATATATGCTTTATGTATTTTGGTTCCTCAGTGTAATCAGTGAGGGTACCTTCTCCGATTTGAGCAATATTGTTTTCAGTTAATTCAAAGCCATTTATGAATTGTATTTACTGAGGTTTTGAAATCATGAATTTTATTCCTGGGCTTTTCAGAATTCTAGTCAGATAGCCGGTTTTTAGAGATTAAACCTAAGAGCGTGTTGGACGGCAGGTCTGTTAGTTTAAACTAGCTTAAGTGACATGTCACCTGTGTTACTTTTAATACTTGAAACATATTGAAACAGTGCACGTCATTAATAGTGTTAAATAGATCAATGGAAAGATTCTAATTATTTCTTCTTACTTAATTTAACACGTACAGTGATGTGTTAACTACTATTTACAATATCTTATTGTGTATCTTTAAGGTTCGTCTGATTTACGTTTTACCTCTAGATACGTTAAATATTTAAGTCAACGTGCATCTTGACTGTTGCTTTTCTTCTCTCTCTAGAACGAACAGCACTCCCTTCTTCATAAAAAAGTTACAAGGTTAACTAAACGTTTACTCAGATCTATATATTGATCTTTTAAAAAGACACCATTAAACCTAAGAAGATGACTAATTAATTGTGGTTCCAGTCATGGAAGTTCCTCATTTGACTTCATAATTATAACCAACTCTTAGGAAAAGATATGAGTAAATGGAATATTTATTTATTAATATCACTATAGAGTTAACGTGGAAGCTGAATCTATAGACGATAACAAGACTTAACTACTTATGGATGAATAGGAGGATTCTAAAAATATCATGGGTGAATAACCATACGAAAGTTGAAGTATTAAAAAGAAAAAAGAAATAAAAAGATATTGAAAGGACAAATAAACAATTACAACTGCGAAATTTCTACACCTTACGGCTCATAGTCCAAGGTAAAATTGAACGCAGAAGGAGTGTGGGAAGAAATCGAAAATTAGAATGACCATAATGATTGTAAACCTCAGTAACAGAGGTGGCACTGAAAGAACATTATAATACACCCATCAAAGATCCTCCCTCTACTCGGTGTTGGCTATCTCGATTAATTATTGTCTTACGTTCTGGTAATCTTTGAGATAGACAATATGTCTACCATTATGCTTGATACTATTGATAATAATACTAAGTTTGCTAAAGTGATATAATATGTATTGTGATTTATTAGTAAGGTCATTATTGATTTTGTATAAATACAAACAAACTTGTTGAAAATTCTTGGTTTATGTTAAACTTCGTTATTTGAAATTTGGGTGGTTTCGGATTTTAGCTTAATAGAGCCACTTGTATTTGTTCATTTATGTTTATAACAAGAATATTTGGCTATAAAAGAGGTAAAACGAGAATATAAATTAATTGTAAATTTCTAACAGTTAATTCTACCAAGGGGAAGTTCGGAAGAGCTAGGAAACATAGTTTGTTTTGTCATGTCTTTTAAATGTTTGTAAATATTCAGTAAGGAAAAATAAGTTGCAGGTTGAAAATAACACACCCCTGTTGCCTCTTGTTAATTGACCTGTTGTATGGAGTATTTTTATGCAATAACTCTCGAAAAGATTTACTTACTTTATGTTGCTAAAAGATTATAATTTTTGTAAAAAATTTGTTTGCGTTGTATGTTGACCTTATTTACCAGTATTCATATTTAAACAGAGTCTGATTTACGGAAATATTAACGTTATCACTTGTATTTGAAAATAAAGACTTGTATTGTCAAATCATATAACCCTTGAAATGGAAGTGACTTTCATCCAAAAACTGCCCCTTTATAGCATAGCAGATATCTGCAAGTACTTATGTTTATGGGATTAAATTACAAGTTAGTAAATTAAGTTTCTTATTCACAAATTTTTTGTTCAGTTGAAAAGTGATTTCCAATTTTTTTTAGTAAAGATTTTTGATTTTTTTGTTATTAATTTCATCATTTCTATATTGATGCAGTTTGGTGTTTCCAACAATCCTTTTAAAATTTTTCATTTCTATAAGTGTTGTGTATTTATCGAAAAAGTTATAGATTTGAAAAGGAAAGCTGCTGGATTTGGTCTAAATATAAATAAAAGGAAAACAAAATATGTGTAGTGCACAAAGTCGAATGGACATGAGAATCTGAAGGTAGACAATTATACCTACGAATATGCCTTCACCTTCCCCATTCTAAGCCCAATACTACATGAAAGCCACAACGACAGTCAAGAAATATAAGCACGGATTCTTAGCGTTTGTAAGTGTTTTTATGTACATACAAAGACTTAAAAAAAAGTAAGTTACTGATTCATGAGTCTAAGCTAGGAATCTACAAAACAGTAATTAAACCAGTGGTCTAATTTGGGTAGAAAGGAAAGATTTGGATTTGGAAATATATTTGGACCAACCCATTGGAGCGATGGTTCGTGGAGAATAAAAATAAACTATGATCTTGATAAATTAATGTAGAGCTCAGATATCGTTTGATTTGTAAATTGTAAAGTCATAAAGAATTTTTGGCTTGACTAATTAAAACGAATGCTAGATAATCGAGCTGTAAAAGTAATTCAAAGATGGAAACCCTAAGCAAATAGGACAATATGAAGGCCCATAAAAGGTGGATAGACGATGTAGAAGATCTTAAAACCATAAACATCAGGCACTGGTGAAGGAAAGTATCCGACAAGGCAGAATGGAAGAATGTTGTTAAGCAGGCCAATATCCACAAAGGGTTGTAGCGCGATTAGAATAAAAAGAAGCAGGTGCGATTTGCATATGCGATAACAATCGATACCAAGTTCCCATAATATATTTATTATTACAATTATTATTTCGTACTGAATATTTATTTTGTTTAACAGTTTTGCGTAAAATGTAAGCTATTTATTATGTTAAATAAAATAGGGCTAAAAGAAACTACGACGTTAAGAGAGGTTTATTTTTTTATAACGTCAAGGAACCCCGAAGTATGAAAAATCGCGGAGTGTTGCCATTTACGCACAATATATATATATATATATATATATATATATATATATATATATATATATATATATATATATATATATATATATATTATATATCTATTATATATATATATATATATATATATAATAGATATATAATATATATATATATATAATATATATATATATATATATATATATATATATATATATATCTTATACTGTCTTTATAGATTCTTTATATCATCTCACAGTTACTGTGTTGGTTACGCCATATAGTGTTATTAAGACTCTAATACTGCTAATTTATTTGCTCTTGATCCCTTACTTCGTTTTCAACGTCTTCACAGCTGGATCTAACTAACTTCTTTGACTTCCATTTTACATCTTATTGTACAGCTGGTTCCTAAAAAAACTGATAGGGTATATATTAAACTGACTCTTAAGGGTATTTTATAAAAAATTGAGCAGTGTATTTTGAAAGATAAATACTTATTATTTACACACTACCACTGTCACTACCAAATCTTAAAATTTGTCAGATAACTTATTCTGTTTAACCTCAAAAAATGGCTCCACGTGCTAGCAAAAAACTAAAAGCAAGAATTGTAACGAAATTAGAAGATGGTTGGTCACTATCTGTCGTAGCGAACCATTTTAACGTAAGTAGAGCAACAGTTTTTAATATTAATTAAAGATGGAGAGAAAAAGAAACTCTGGAAAGAGAGCAAGGTTCTGGAAAAACTGCAAGAATTATGACACAGTTTCAGAAAACAAAGACAACAACTTGGCGCAGAATTAAAGCAACGCGTCTAAGGTACCGAACTGCAGCAAAAAAACAAGCTCTTTCACCACAACAGAAGCAATCTAGACTAATATTTGCTTTAAACCATTAGCTACAAAATCAAGATTTTTGGAACAGGATAATATTTACAGATGAGAAAATTTTTCAATCTTCTAAAAATGGCAAAATTGAGGTATATAAACCAGCTAATCAAATAGACTATATTCTTATTAACAAACGATTTAGAAACTCTATAACATCTGTTAAAGCGTACCCGGGATCCGACATAAATTCGGACCACAATCCACTTATCGCCAAAATGAAACTTAGTTTAAAGAAAGTTCAAAGACCAAAAATTATGAAGTACGATATTAACCAACTGAAAAATAAAACAGTAAAGGAAAAGGTACAAAAACGCCTAAAAGAAAAAACGTGGGCTCGTACAGAAAAACCATGGGCCCGTACAGAAACAGATAACACAGATGTAGAACTAGAAAATTTGCACAAAGTAAGTCAAGAAATAACAGAAAAATACTTAAAACCTGAAAGAACAAATAAAAAGGAATGGATGACGGAGGAGATTCTATGTATGACGGAAGACAGAAGAAACGCTAAAGATAATAAGAATTACTACAACAACATAAATAACGAAATAAAATTGGTTTAGCTCGAAGTGTACAGAGATAGAGTCATTACAACAAAAACATGATTCATTTAACCTTCATAAAAAGATTAAAGAAGCGGCAGGCTTATATAAACACAAGAACACTGGATTCCTGACAGATAATCAGGGAAACATAGTACTGGAAATAGAGCATAAAAGAGATATTTGGATCAAATACGTGGAAAAAACTTTTGAAGATATACGAAGTAACACTGGTATTACAACAAACACCAATTGCGAATCTGGACCATCATTTACAGTCGAAGAAGTAAAATATGCCATCAAAAGCACCAAAGATGGTAAAGCAGTAGGCCCTGATAATTTTCACTCAGAATTCTTAAAACTTATGGACTATGATGGCATAAAATGGTTGACAAATATATTTAACAGTATATATGATACGGGCGTGGTTCCCCAAGAGTGGTTAGTGTCAACTTTTATAAATCTTCCAAAAAAACCCAATGCGAGAAAGTGCGAAGACTATAGAATTATAAGCCTTATGAGCCATTTACTTAAAACATTTCTAAAGGTCATCCACAAAAGAATATATACAAAATGTGAGGAACAACTAACAAGAACACAATTCGGATTTCGTGATGCTCTGGGAACACGGGAGGCCCTTTTTGCTGTACAGGTGCTATTTCAGAGATGCAGGGATGTGAATTGTGATATATACGTATGCTTTATAGATTACCAGAAGGCATTTGACAGAGTAAAACATGACAAATTAATGACTCTAATGCAAGAAATTGGAATTGACAACAAAGATCTTAGAATTATCAGAAACATTTACTACAATCAAACGGCCAAAATCAAAATAGAAGACCAGTTAACTGATAAAATTTCAATAGAACGTGGAGTACGACAGGGCTGTATTTTGTCTCCATTGTTGTTCAATATTTATTCTGAATGGGTATTTAAGGAAGCTTTAGACGGTTGTGCGAAAGGAATACTAATAAACGGTGAATGGTTGAATAACATTAGATATGCAGATGACACTATAGTTTTTGCCGATAATCTGAATGACTTACAGATATTAACAAATCGCATAACAGAAGTCAGCAACAGATACGGACTAGCTCTTAACATAAAGAAAACCAAATTTATGACAATTAGTAAAAAACCAATACTAAACGCTCAACTTACAATCAACCAACAGAATATCGAAAGAGTCGAGCAATATACATATCTAGGCACCAATTTAAATAGCCAATGGGACCACTCAACAGAAATTAAACAGCGAATAATAAAAGCAAAAGCAGCATTCGTTAGAATGAGAACTATTTTCAACAGTCGAGACATATCATTAAAAACAAAATGCCGTCTATTGAACTGCTACATATTCACAGTTCTGCTCTACGGAATGGAAGCATGGACACTGACTGTTGCATCTATGAATCGGCTCGAAGCTTTCGAAATGTGGTGTTATAGGCGCATCTTACGTATATCCTGGGTTGACAGAGTTACTAATGTGGAGGTCCTGCGTAGAATGGGGAAAGAATGTGAAATTCTCATGACCGTCAAAACTAAAAAGTTGGAATATCTAGGTCATGTAATGAGAAATCAAGAACGTTACGGCCTTCTCCAGCTGATTCTCCAAAGGAAAGTAAATGGTAAGAGAGGACCGGGAAGAAGACGCATTTCCTGGCTTCAAAATTTGCGAAAGTGGTATAACACGACTGCCACTGAACTGTTCCGCGCTGCAATAAGCAAAGTGAAGATAGCCGTGATGATCGCCAACGTCCGGAACGGATAGGCACTTTAAGAAGAAGAAACCAGATAATAATATATTTTTTCCTGCATTTGTTGATAGATATCGAGCAGCTAGTCATTTTAGCGCCAATGTATGGGGATGCATTTCATCTAGAGGAATGGGAATGTTATGGCGTATTGACGGCAAGTTTGTTGGGCAGACTTATCTGAATATTCTAGAAAACATGTTTCCCAATGTAGAACAGTTATATCCAGAAAATAATTTTATCCTCCAAGATAATTGTCCTGTTCACACTGCAAATATAATAAACCAGTGGCTCCAATATAACAACATCGAAACTATAATCAAGAATGTGTGGGGGTTATTATAAAAGGGTTGTATCGGTGTAATTTTATACCTCAAAATGCTGAAGAGCTGTGACACTGTATACAACAGGTTTGGGAAGAGCTCTCTGAAGAAGATAATTTCATAGTTCCTTTTACACGGTGGACCGAAGACTACAAGCTGTTATTAAAGCTGATGGAAATATTACAAAATATTAATTTTATTTTTACATACGTAAATTTAGAATAGTTTTGGTCTTCCATACTCTCGCTTTCTTTGGAGAGTTTCTTGTTCCCTTTGTACTGAAATATCTCGTACGTTTTAGAAAACCAAGAGACAATGCTGACGAAAGAAGTAGACGAACAAGCAACTCATGAATAGTCTTCAAGCTAAGAAGCTGTGTGATATACGCAGCGTTACTGGGGAATTCAGTATCAATACAAGAGACTGCACAGGGGGAGTTTTATCTCCTCGCTTGTGAAATCTGGTCATAAATGGCCTGATAGCTAAACATAGTAACAACAGGCATCATGTCATGCGGATGACTTAGCCCATGGCAAATTTAAAAGCACTGTTGCAGTCTATCTCTGTTGCAGAGATAGACTGCAACAAACTCTGACTCTAGTTATAGAATAAACTTTAAAAGTAGGGCTTGGCATAAGCCCTTAGAAGTCCAAAATTATGAAATCATTATTTAGAGCTGCTGTCAATAAAGTACGGGTAGCGAATATGGTAGCCAACATGATATCTAACGATCGATACCGGCCATGGAACTAGAATAATCTTAAATGGTATACATCTTAATCTAATAAATTAAGTAAAGTAATATTTTATTGAAGGCTTATTTGGAATCAGCAGATATAGTTAATAACCAAGAAAGCGATAATTACATTAACGATAGCCGGACGCACTCATGAAAAAATATGAGTTTAAAACCAAATATGTTATATTATATTTATAAGATGGTGGTAAAACTAATAATTTCTTATGCGTTAGTGGTATGGTGGCCAAGGTGTAATACAAAAAAAGCTATCTTCAAAACTAAGCAAGACGCAAAAAGTTGCTTGCCTCGGAATCACAGGAACTACGAGGGACACACTAATGGCGGTCATGTAAACTACTTGACCTGCCTTATTTACATATAATTATAAGAGACAGGTGAGAATAAAATATAATAAACTGCGAGAAAACCTGAACAATGCACCTATTAGATCAGGATATGGTAATATTAAAAAAAAATTAGGGATACCGAATGGATAATGATTTCTGTCCATAGAAACCAGATATAGGCTTATAGTATCTTTATAAGTAGACATTTGCTTACGAGAGGAACGTCGAAAATGAAACACTTGACTTAGACTTAGTAGGGAAGATTTAAACATTTGTATTCCACTAGGACACTTCTTTATTTCAGCTAAAGATCTTTACATTCTCGCAGTATGCAAGAGAAATTAACACTAAAGCTTTCGAACTAAGGCGGATCTATATGCACAGATAGCCAAGTAGTCATAGGGGCTCTTACAAATCCTAAGCTGGACTCTAGGCTAGTATATGGAATGCTGAAAGGAACTCGACAGACTGGCGGAACATAACAATGTTGCACTGGTATGGGTTAGAAGTCGCTGGCCAATGGATAAAGTAGCAGTAAAAAGCTGAGGCAACTGCAAGAAGAACATCAGCTACAAAATACTTCGGTCCAGTGCCAACTGTGGGAGTGCCAGAAAGCATCGTTTGCGATTGGAAAAAAGTCTCATACTATGGTTTATGTTGCCTTCGAAGACAAGATAACTCACGCTATAAAGATATACCCGGCGAAGCACATGCCAAAATGTATATTGGACAGCTATGTGCTAATAGGGCTTAAGTACTACAAAAAACAAGCAGGACTTTTTTTCAGTAAACCTAAAATAGTCAACTATATCTTGTATAACTGTAAATCATTAGGGGGCAAACACTTTTTGGGGGCTACCAAGTGACTTCAAAACATAAGGTATGCCATCCACTAGACCTGTTAAAGCTGGTAAAGGGTTCTAGAATCCTGATATGGGAATCATGAGTAAATGGAAGATGTAAAATTATTTTACTTACTGCTTGTAATACGACCGGTTTACAATAGACGGCTTCCATTGTGGAAAAAACAAGTTACATAAATATTTAAAGTAACTTAACCCTATACTGCGCCATGCAGCAGATTTGCTACAACCCAGTTTTCAGCTGCGTACATTATATTTAACAACTCTTAAGAATTTAACTAATACATATGACAGGCTGACTGTCGCGAGTGATATTACACGCATCTAAAATTGGTTACTTTGCTTACGCTATTGGAGTTGTGTTGAGAACGTATCAAAAGTGTCACTAGATTTTCATTGTTTTTAGTAAATTCTTGATCTAAATCTACTAACTTTGGATCAAAGGTTTTGTAAAATCTAAAGGTAAGAGCAAGCTATACCTTTTATTATTTACTTTTAAGTTACATATTGTCGTCAAAATTCGACAACTTAGATCTGATACGTAGCATTTTTTGCAGGGTAATTATGACTACAAGTAGACCTCTGACTGGGAATTAGAAGAAATAGCAGCTAATTTTTTAAATAGTGACCATGATTTAGATATAAGTGAATCTAAAGAAACATAAAAATGCAAACTTGCATGTTATTGAAGCAGCTTAAAGCAGCGTGGTTGTAAGATTATCAAGAATTATTTCTGATGTCCGTATGTGATTTTAAAGTAGTAGAAATATGGTTATTTGCATACAAAGACAACAAAACAGTGCGTTTTGTTCATATCATCAACATATTCTGGTGACCTAAAGAGTGACCTAAACAAAAATTCAGAGAAATAACAGACCCAAATCAGAAAGTAAGCATCGATTGTCTCAGTGTTATTGAAAGTTACAGCAAGCATATAGGAGGTGTTGACCTCATTGGGCGTTACAAAATTAAAATTAAATCCAAAAAGTGGTATATGAGTCTTTTTGTCATATGCTGAATATGACTATTGTAAATTCCTGGCTTTTGTACCGACTATGCCTACCTGAAAGAAGAAGTGAAACGCCTTTGAAGCTTGCCGATTTTCGACAGAAATTGCAAAGTGTTTGTGCCATCTTGAAGGTAATCGACTGCCAAAGAGAGGAAGGTCATCAGAATTGGAAAAGGACATTGTTGAAAAAAAAGAATGGATCGGCAACAACGAGCTACATCTCTCCTAAGAAAAACATGCTGGATCTACAGTTACACTGGCCTTTATATCAAAATGTCAGACAAAGATGCCAGATGCCCAATTGTACTTCTTTTTCATATATATGCTGCTCCAAACGTGGACTTTATTTTTGTCTCAATAAAAACAATAACTGTTTTCATAAATTCCACACTACTTAGTTATTATGAATTATTGTACAATTTACACGCTATGTATCATAAATGCTACATTTTCATTTTTAATAAAATCATTTTAAAGATTTTTGAATAACTAAATTTTTTTTATTATCTTTATACCTCAATATACAACCCAACACAAATATATTTTTTGTAAGAATACAAAAAATCGCGCATTATAGAGTTAGGTAAATTATCACAACTATAATTTTCAGTATTATTTGATGTTTTCTGCTAATACCGGGATTTTCAGAATTTCTGATTCCTCATAATTATTAAAATTTGGAAATTCTGTTTTACTGCCATTATTTTCATTAAAAATTCCCAATACATCTACCGACACCTTGTATACAATGATATGATTATTTATTAATTATATAAAAAGGTTATCTTCCTATCCTATCCATTCTAATATCTAAGTTGATAAATTACTTTTATTAATAATTTCAACACACAAACCCACCTACATAAATATCACGCCATTTATAAAACATGTATCTAACAACTCCTTTTTATTTCAGCAAACTCCCGAACGCAACTACAAAATCTCTCATAATGCGCAATTTCTAAAGACGCAAAGCTTCGTTTGAACTAAATTTAGACGAATTGGGAAAAGAAGATAGATAGTTAAATCAACAACTCACTGCGATCGATAGTGAATTATGTGAGAAGAGAGTGCGTTAAAAAAGTTGTAGAAATGTGGAAAAAGTTCGATAAGTATTTTAATGATTACTGCGAACATTCTAGTATTATTGGATGCAATTATGTGGCAGAGAAACGATCGAGGACTGAACGGTAAGTAGGTTTGTCTAATTGGTAATTAAAATAGATTTCGATCGCATAAAGGTTAACAATGCCAAAGAAATTTTGTGTGGGAGTAGACCTATAATTACTATGAGTTATTTTTCTAATCAAAAACGACGTGTTCAGTTGATGGTTATATATAGTATGATCAAAATAATTTAAATAGTAACATTTGCATGAACCAAGATTAGTAAATTTGAACTAATTTATCAAGAGTAGTAAACTCAAAAAAAAACTTTTGAACTGTAATACTACCTTTCCCGTTTTCCTGTGAAATTTTAACTACAGTAGCTAAGTAGGGGTTTTATTGGTATACATAAGACAAAACATATTTATTATTATTAACAACTGAGTCAATAGCATTTATTCTATCGAGCATTATTCTATAATCTTTTGTATATAAGCATCCCATTGTCTTAAGTAAAGTCTCAATTCATTGTTGCCCCATTGATCTCATTCCAGCGTTCCATAAGATCGCTACTCCATTTAGTTTAAGACCTTTATCATTTGTATTCTTATTCCCAATTCCCCATTCCCATTCCCTGGATGTAGATATCTATTTACTTTTTACCACAAGGTCTGTAATGTCCCCCACTCCTTTCACATGTCTAGTCCACGGTTTTTTCCGATCTTCTAAGCGTTTTTATATGCAAGGTAAAATGGGAAAAATAGTCACTAGTTAGTTTTGTATTGTTTAAGCTTATTCTAAAAGTTGGTTTTCATCTGCGTTTATCATAGTCTGCGATTTTATTGATATTCATTCGAAGACCTATTTCCTCCCTAACATATGTATATATATATATATATATATATATATATACAGTGCTAGTCAAAAGTCCGTTCCCCCCCTCGTATCTTTTGAACGGTTATTGTTATAATAGTAAAATTTAGAGGGAGGTAATAAACAGACGTAGGCTTCTCAACTAGTCATAACAGGTGACGTAATAGTGATAGATGACGTTACAGCGCCAATGTGACAGATAATTTTAAATGGGACCTTATGGCAAGTGATACCTCGTTTGAAAGGTATTGAAAATACCTATTCAGTCATAATAATTGTGTTTGAGTTTAAGCTCATTTTGATGAATAAATTAAATAAATACTAAAATTGTAGCTTCTCATTTAATTGATAAATATTTAACAACCAGTTTTTATAGTAAGTGTTCAAAATGTGCTCCATCTACTTTATGACAGTAATGCATCCTATTTCTAAACTCTTGCCGTAGTCGTTCAAATATGTCGAGGGAAATTGCCCTATATTCTTCAACAATTCGTTGTTTCAAAATGTCAATATTGTCGGTTGCTGTAGCGTAAACTTTAGATTTCAAGTATCCCCACAGAAAAAACTCTAATGGTGTGAGGTCCGGTGACCGAGCTGGCCATTCTATCTTACCTCGTCGTCCAATCCATCTACCACGATATTCCTCATCTAGGTAACGTCTTACTGCACCATAATGGTGTGCAGGAGCACCATCTTGTTGAAACGTTATTTCCAAGTTGCCGAATTCATCTGGGTTATCCTCCAGAATTTCAAGTATTAATGGTTCAATTGTATTTTGTAACATCTCCAGATACACTTCACCGGTTAAGTTAGTATTAAGAAAACCAGGCCCAACTATGTGGTTTCCCAAAATACCTGCCCAAACATTTTTTTTTTTTTGGAAATTGTGTATGTGTTTCACGAAAGACTTGAGGATTTGTGTCACTCCAATACCTCACATTGTTTTGTTGCTGTAGCGTAAACTTTAGATTTCAAGTATCCCCACAGAAAAAAATCTAATGGTGTGAGGTCCGGTGACCGAGCTGGCCATTCTATCTTACCTCGTCGTCCAATCCATCTACCACGATATTCCTCATCTAGGTAACGTCTTACTGCACCATAATGGTGTGCAGGAGCACCATCTTGTTGAAACGTTATTTCCAAGTTGCCGAATTCATCTGGGTTATCCTCCAGAATTTCAAGTATTAATGGTTCAATTGTATTTTGTAACATCTCCAGATACACTTCACCGGTTAAGTTAGTATTAAGAAAAACAGGCCCAACTATGTGGTTTCCCAAAATACCTGCCCAAACATTTTTTTTTTTTTTGGAAATTGTGTATGTGTTTCACGAAAGACTTGAGGATTTGTGTCACTCCAATACCTCACATTGTTTTGTTAACATCTCTATTGAGAGAAAAAGTACTTTCGTCACTAAAACAAATTGTTTTTATGTGATTGGGCTGTTGGTTAATTTTATTGGACATATTTTCACAGAATTCTAGTCTTCGGTCGGGGTCATCATCTGAAAGTTGGTGCACAATTTTTAATTTGTATGGATGAAATTTGTTTTTGGCCAACACTCGGTGTACTGTCTTTTGACTGATTCCATAGATAGATACAACTTGGGCTGTAGAAGACGTAGGGTTCACTACCATTTCTGATATTATGTCAATTTTTTTGTCATGACTAATTGTTGGTCGACTAGATCGTTTGACATCTTGAACACTACCTGTTTGTTTAAACTTCCGAAGAAGCTTTCTCAAATAAGATCTCGATATAGGGCGATCGGGGTACCTCTCATTAAAAAGACGTTCCGCTGCATGGAAATTATTTCCACATTCACCAATTAGTAACACAGCTGCTACTTTATCGGATACAGTACGTACCATTCTGCCTATGTAAATAATAATTAACTAAACTAAACTAACTAACTAACTAAACTAAATATTAACTAAGAACAACTAACTAAAAGTAACTTGACTAAACTTGAATTGACTAAACTAAGTAGAAACAGAAACTAAATATTGGGCTATAAACACTTTTGCAAACTAAAAACAACTAGAGAATTGACAAACGTCAACTCTTTTTGACAAATAACCAAAGGCTGACATTAGAATTCTTATTAACTAAATGCCAAATTAGAATTTTAGTATTTATTTAATTTATTTATCAAAAGAATCTTAAATCCAAACAAAATTAGTATGATTGAATAGGTATAGGTATATTAAAATAATTATAATTTCGTATTTAATCAATAAATATTCTAACGTTCGCCTCTGGTTAATTGTCAAAAAAGTTGACGTTGACGTAAAAACGATTGGAAAATTTGTAAAACGTCAACTTTTTGACAAGTAACCAGAGGCGGAGGTTTTAGTATTTATTAATTAAATGCGAAAGTACAATTTTAGTTTTTATTTAATTTATTTATTAAAATGAGATTAAACTCAAATAAAATTATTATGACTGAATAGGTATTTTCAATACCTTTCAAACGAGGTATCACTTGCTATAAGGTCCCATTTAAAATTACCTGTCACAGTGGCGCTGTAACGTCATCTGTCACTATTACGTCACCTGTCTGTTTTTCAATGTGCCTCCAGTAAGTTGTCATTCCATCGTTTGCGTGGTCTTCCTACTGATTGTCTTCCTATTGAGGAACCGTCTCTTGCCGTCTTTACTACTCTATTTGTTGTCATTCGGCTTATATGATCGTTCCATTCTACTCTTCTATTTCTTAAAACCCAGTTTTTGATGTTCTCCACCTTGCATCTATGTCGTATATCTGTACTTCTAGCTCTGCCCCATAGTATCTTACCATCAATTTTTCTAAGTGTTTTCATCTCTGCTGTTTCTAACATCCTTTTTGTTCTCTCTGTGTCAGGTCTTGTTTCTGCTGCGTATGCCATTATGGGTCTGATGACTGTTTTGTAAATTCTGCCTTTCGTTTCTTTCCCGATATTTTTATTTCTCCATATTGTTTCGTTTAGGCAGCCTGCGGCTCTGTTTGCTTTATTCACTTGATCTTCCACTTCCGTTTCGAGCTTTCCGTAGCTAGATAATGTGATGCCTAGATATTTAAACTCCATCACTTGTTCTAAGATCTGACCTTCCAGCTCCAATTTACATCTTAGTAAATTTGCAGTTATAACCATGCATTTTGTCTTTGTTGGGGAAATTAACATGTTAAATTTATATATATATATATATATATATATATATATATATATATATATATATATATATATATATATATATATATATATATATATATATATATGTAAACGATGAAATCTTTTAGAAAAAGCTACTATCGCTTTGTTGAATTAAATGGCCAAATATATGGCTCTGTACGGTAACCACTGCAGTGGTCGTTTTTTAGAGACATTCGTTGGACTTTCTGAGTTTAAATTTATATCAGCCTGAGTGTCTGAAGAAACAGGTATGCTGAAATGAGTCATAACACTCTATTGATACCGATTCGAGCACGGGAAGTTTAATGAATTTGTCCTCCTAGGCCATATATTTGGCCATTCAATTCAACAATTTAATTAATCTTTTACACATTTCGTATAGTCCAAGGGACAGAAAACGATATAATTAAATCGTTTTCGTTCATGGTTACCAAAGCAGATGCTAACTACTGCAATCGTCAAGTTTTAGGAGACATTCGTTGGACTTTGCGAGTTTGAAATTGTATCAGCCCGAGAGTCTAATGAAGCTGGGGTGCTGAAATCAGTCACAACACTCTATTGATACCGATTCGAACACGGGAAGTGTATATATATATATATATATGTTTGTTTTGAGGTTTCCGCGGGAGCTATATGTGCTGTCACTATTTTTCCGGGATTGACTCCGCGTTGTAAAATGCTGGTTTTCTTGAAAACCATTGTTTTGGCGACGTTTCGGCAAGGTCTCACTTGCCATTCTCAAGCCTGGTGGATCTACTTCTCGTCGTTACTCGACCAGTACTAATCGAGTAACGACGAGAAGTAGATCCACCAGGCTTGAGAATGGCAAGTGAGACCTTGCCGAAACGTCGCCAAAACAATGGTTTTCAAGAAAACCAGCATTTTACAACGCGGAGTCAATCCCGGAAAAATAGTGACAGCATATATATATATATATATATATATATATATATATATATATTATATATTATATATATATATATATATATAAAATATATAACTGTTTTGGATGGGTTGCAGTCAATTAAAGTTTTATTGACTCCAACTCATCCAAAACAGTTATATATTTGTTCCAAACGAGTCACAAGTACTTCTTTTTTCTTATATATATATATATATATATATATATATATATATATATATATATATATATATATATATATATATATATATATATATATATATATATATATATATATGTATATATATATATGTATATATATATATGTATATATACATATATATATACATAATATATATAATATATAATATATATATATATATATATTTATATATATACAAGAAATACAGGATATTTTATTATTTATTAAATTTATTAATGCTGCAGTCAGAGGATTGGCCGAGATATTAGGGAAACACTCTTTTGACTTTTTGTCGAGCTTTCGGAATGGTTTTATTTCTTTTTCAAGATACTGTAATGTATATAAAAAAATGTGTAAATATTTACAAAATATCACAATTCGTCAGTGCAACTCACTAGTCGTTGAGATTATTTAAAATAAACTTTGACACTCAACATTAACAACACAAATTTAAAATATAATAATGGACAATACATTCTAAAAATTTTGGTCAGGATAGTAAAACTTAGTTTATTTCATGACATATTTTGATGATATATTTTAACTCTAATACATAGAGAACAGAAAGAAAAAAAGCAATGTGATTAAAGTGTCATTATTTGTTCTTAATATTGAATTTATTTTTTTCAAGAAGCAAGAGGCCCATATTTGGGTAGTTTTGATTTTTAATTATTAACCTCTCTTAATGGTATGTAACCAGTTTTGCATATAAGAATATTTAGACATTTATATTTATTTTATTTTTGATGTTTTTCTAGTAAATAACAATAAATGTTGCTTGATTTATCTATGTCAGACTTTTTATTAATGCAAGATGTACTAGATTTTATGCAACACATTTCCAAGAAAACACGTTTTGTATGGTTTTTTTTTTGCCAAAATACAGGAATCCTCGAAATTGAACTCATGTTTTCGAGTTATTGCATGTTCTGCGAGTGCACATGCATTTATTTTGTTGATTTTTATGTCACTGCTATGTGAGATCATCCTATTGTGGAAATTACGAGATAATTATCCGATGTTAACGTTGTTGTAATTGGCACACGGTATAGAATAAACAACATTCCATGACTCTTGTATTGTGAAAGGATCTTTTGTCTTTGTGTATAACTTCGATACCGTTTTCACATTCTTAGTTGCAATTTTCAAGCCATTAACATTTTTAAAAATGTTCATTAGCTTAGGTGTCAAAACTGGAATGTAAGGTAAGGAACCACAAGTTATTTTATATGGTATCATTGAAGTGTTGTTTGTCAATGTCACTTGTCGGACATCATTGTTATTGTGAAGATTTTATTTGTTGGAAAGTTGCGAAAGAAAAGGAGAAAGTTATTTGTGTCCGGCTAGACTTTCAAAGATTTGTGAGGTTACGGTGAAAAATTCTCAGTGAATAAAACACTAATTTACTGTACTCTTTTATTAAAAGTCTAGATTTCGAAACTGTTTAGTTTCTTTACATATACACATTACAAATACAACGTAATTTGTCTTAAATTATCAGTCCACTTAATTATGTGTTTATACCATCAATTGCTGCACCCTCCCTTTAACCCACCCTTCCTGTTCGCTGTTGTCTTGGTCATGGAATATTTTTTGTACTGGTTTATCCATTGATTTTTACTATAACCGTTAATAATTTTTCATTTCACGATTGCAGTTTAATTTTGTTGTTTATTTTCTCTTTTTCTCTATTTTTTTTTATATTTTCCTACCCTTTATCAACATCATAGCTAGTTAGAGCTCATCATATATATATATATATATATATATATATATATATATATATATATATATATATATATATATATATATATATATATATGTATATATATATATATACATATATATATATATATATATATATATATATATATATATATATATATATATATATATTCCTTTAATGGATGGATTTTAGATTTTTCTTGGGCTGAGATTAATTTGTTGTTTTCAGCTTCTTCCATATAGCTAGTGATGTTATAATTAAAACGTAGAAATGGTCTATATTGATTTTGCTGTCCCCATATACGTTCACATCTTTCACATGATTTTTCATCTTCATATTACCTATGCCGTGATATGAGCAATAGTTAACCTCCTGCGCTCCAAGTACATTTGTGTATTTTTGCATGTATATTTAAGTGGACCAATCTAAATATTAGCGAAGTCGTATAAGCGAATTCTTTACTAAAGCTGACAGCCCTTACTATGTACTTACACTTACAGGTACAGTCAACATAATTCTAATAACAACGTAAACGTTAAAATAAATTAAAAAGACTGATATGTTTTAGTACACAGTTATGACAAACGAATGAATGGAAAAAAAAGTATTTTTGAAATGTGTAAAATATTTAATTCCTAGGTGAAAGGTTCTAAAACTGTTTTCTTGTGGTATTTTTAAGTAACATATTATATTTATATGGGGTTACGCCACAATTGATTGTAATGAAAATTGCATTTTTAAATAACGTTTAAAGTTTCAATTTTCACTCCGGAAATCGTAAAAAAAAACTTAAAAAATTGAGTGAAAGGTTTTTTAGTTTGATTATGTCTTTCAAAACTGACGGTTGACCTACATTGTAGCGGTTATATTGCCTACGACATTGGGATCACTTACAGGGAGTTGAGAATTGGGGACAGATATTGCTGCGCTGGGGATAGGGTAAGCAAAACAAACCGGAACGTTTGCGAACGGCTACTTTTGGTTTGTTTGGAGTGCTGGGTCGTGGGTAAGTGAATAAAAAGGGGACTGGAATAAGGTAACTACAAAAAGTAAATTAAAATGGTAGTTACATGGCTTTCTCGGATAACAAAACACAAGAAGGTTCCTAAGCTATTTAAAATGGACGCCGCTTGCAAGAATCTTCCTGCTGGATGGAAAGATAGGCTTTTTTATCCTAAAAATACATCAAAAGGGTTAGAATCTTTTTGAAGGAAATAATACTGTTGGTTTAGGGAGAATCATTACATATTTAATATTATCTCACCATAAACAGTTACAAATATTAATATTAATAACAAAATAACAAAAACAACTTACAATGTTGCTATCGGTTTACAACTCTAGAAGTTGGGGATACTATAAGAACTTATTGTTGGGCGGCATTTTGTATGGTTAGGTATGTACTAAATGTCCGAAGAGAATAATGCTGTTATATGTCAAGATTAAATTTTAAAACTTTATAAGGATATTTAATATGACAGTTAGCCAATCCCTAATTTTTATAATTTTACTTATTAAAATTTTTCAACTTGTCATGAAAGCAATTATTGATGAAAAATGTCTATTTTTACTTTTAAAAAAATTTAACAAAAAGAGTACCTGATTTCACTGAATACTATATCTCCTTTAAAAGTTTTGGAGCTGGAAACGGTTTTCTAAACACTGCTAAATAACACCAATGCGTCTCACAAGCTACAAAATAGTCTAGAATAACCAGGGAGAAACAAATAGACGAAGGAAGCTGAAGTTGGGCTAGATCATGGGGCCAATTAAACTGCAATCTTCAAAGCTTGGCTTTTCAAAACTTCATCGAAAACATGTGGACTCCTTATATCGTTGTAACACCTTACAAATCTTTCATTTAGGACATAATACAACACATATTACTTTCCACAAACAAGATCTGCTGGCTTTCTGAAGATTACACGCCGAGCTCTTTTGCGTCAAAATTTCAAATCCAAACTGTAACTACACATTGAACTGCTACTGTTACTTTATACCATATTCCCATGGCAAAAAAGGAAGAACGAAAAACAATAACGAATTTGAAACTAAATCCTGACTAAACAATGAATTGACCACTTCGGCAATCCATTGTACAGTGACATTCGCGCTCGATAAAACCAAACGTAAACCGAAAAATGTATGTTTATTTGACGCTCAAAATATCCTAAAGCGGCTTCACGATCAAAGAAATACCAAGGAAATACGCATCTGTGATGTATAAACAAATGCTAAAATGAGTTTAATATCAATTCCAGCGATGCAAAAGGATTAAAAATACTTTTTCGCTGTTTTAACATATACTATAGGAAATAGAAATACATTGAAAATATTCTTTGGTGTTTTAATACATACGAGGTGATTTTTCTTCTTTTTTTTTATTTGACATTAGTTGACAAAGTTGACAATTTTGACAAACCTATAATAGACATCCAAGCGACAGATATAGAATACGTAAATAAATATGGGTCAAAATGTCTGGGTAAGCAAAGAAAATCAGACTATGGAAATGAGCAGACGTGTAAAAATGGGATAGGCAGCATTCGGAAGACTCTCATACGTACTTAAAAATAAAAATATACCTCAAAGACTACGAACCAAAGTGTTTAATTCCTGTATCCTACCTGTACCTACATATGGAGCTCAAACCTGGACATTCACTAAAATAAACATGGAGAAGATCAGAAAAACTCAGAGAGCTATGGAACGACAGATACTGGGTATCTCACTCAAAGACCATAAAACCAATGAAGACATTCGTAATAGAACAAAAGTAAAAGATGCTGTCGAATAGGCAGCTAATCTGAAATGGAAATGTGCTGGACATAACAAACGTCTTAAGGATGGCCGATGGAATAAAAAAAAACGGGAATTGGCGGCCATATGAAGCCAAAAAACCACGAGGAAGACCGCAAATGCGCTGGAGCGACGATATTAAAAGAACTGCAGGACCAATGTGGAAACCTCTTACAAACAACAGATATGAATGGCGGGAATTAGGAGAGGCCTATATTCGGCAATACGTATAGAGAGAAGGGCTTTCAAAAAAGGTGATTTTTAATACATACGAAAGAAAATATAAATGCTACAACATGACCTTAATATTGTAGACGATAGCCTTTTTTTAATTGACGAAAAATCTGGGGGCGGTGTTTTACCCTGGGAATATTAAATTTTTACTGTTTTGTGTGTTTTGCATAATATATTTTTATCACAGATTATCAGTTAATGTATTGTGTGTTGCATATGTACTGTGCATAATTGTAGATGATATCTGCGACTTTCTTTAATCCATTATTTTTGATATGTTCTTGTTCTTGACTTCTTCTTTTAATATTGGCAACCAAAGCAGTTAAATTCTGCTGATGGGTTTGCTACACATAATTTCTTTCTTAAGTAGAATGAGAGCTTCTTCTTTGATTTTTCTCTTTTTTATGTCCATTTTTTAATGATTATTAATGTATCTTTCTATTGGTTCATTGATATCATTCCATCTAGTTTTTGCAAAAACAAAAATGTGAGTTTTTGAGAATACATCTTTTATCGAAGGTCAGAACTCTAAAAAAGAATTCATTATCTAAAAATAATAATATTGACCAAGGATTAAATGCTAAAGGAATAGGCAGTTGGCCTTATACAGCCAATATATAAGAAAGGTGATAAGAAGGAATGCCAGAAATATGGGCCAATTGCATTGCTGAATGTGGTATACCAAATTCTTTCTGGTATTATCCATAATGGATTGTTAAGCTATTCCAAGAATTTAACCGGTGATTGTCAAAAAAGATTCAAATCAAATAGAGCCATTACAGACAATATATTCAGACTAAGAACGATTCAAGAAGAACCCTATGAATACGACATAAAAATATTTAATATGTATATAGACTTTAAATCAGCTTTCGATAGTGTGAAAAGAAACATAAAAGCTCAACATTTCTTAAGAAATTTACTCCAACAACTACTAGCAAAAACCGTGAATACCTGACGTGACGTGACAATGGCATATATTTGTTTTAAACGTTTTAACGTTTGACATTCCTTTCCTAAGGTAGATGTATCTTCTTCCGTGTTTATTGTTAGTTGTTACCCTGGAAACCATCAGGGTCTTCTAACCGTAATGCCACAAATTGGTTACATTGCTTCTGTAGTAATCCTTTTCCAAGTTAATATACTCCTTTTCTTACTTTTTCCTGTTTTCCTGTTTTGCGAGACATGTCATTACATTTTACAACATAACATCATAAATGAACAGAACATTCAGAACATAAATGAACACAACAACATAAATTTAAGAATACTTACACACTTTTTGTGAACACATTGTACAGTGAAATTTAATTTTTTTAAATAATCGAAAATCAACGATTGCTTCATACTTTTTAATTTATTTTAAAAAAATTTAGATTCCCATTTTATTAAAAGCCCATTACATTTGTGGGCATGTCAACATTGTTAAAAAACATTATTAAAAACGTTTTCTAAATCTAATACTCGTTATTTACAAAACAACACTAATAAATAAACTATATATTTATAAGTTTATTTAAAAGTACTATTAACAAATAAGCACTCATAGTTCCAGTTTTAAAGACTCTCGCAAATAAAAGTCAAATGTACTCAATATTTAAAATATTACTTAGTACCTATGATCTAGAACTATTTTAAAAGCACAAATTTAAAAATAGTTTCTGAGGAAATTTACGCCAGTAATATCTTGTTAATCGAAACAAGCACTCATAGTATATTTAGAATTGATGGTTTTGGTAAAAATATTGATTGATGCCACTAAAGACACAAAACTTGATCTTAGTCGGAAGCGCCTCAACTGCACATTAAGACGTTATACACTGTTATTTACGTTTTTAATAAAAAATATATTTGCTCAAATTTATATTATACACAACTTAAAATGTTTTTGAACTAATTGGTTACTAATTTTAAGGTAATAGGAGAATATTAAAAATATCCCAAATTAGAGGAAAGCACGAATAAGCGTAGTACTTCAAATTTGGTTGAAATTATTGTATATGAAAGATAGACCCACAGAAACAGACCCATAGTTGAATTGGAGGACGATCTGTAGAAACTTTCACATATCTAAAAGTTACATGAAACACGAATAGCACAGAGGAACCAGAAATTCAAAAAAGAATAGTAAAGGTAATTAAAGCTTAATTTTCACTAGCCCATGTGTTTCGCTCCAAAAACATACAATGGAGATCGAAAATCAGGGTCTAAAAAACTATTGTCAAACCAATAGTGTGTTAAGGATGTGAGACATGGGTGATGACAGAAGACACAAAACGAAAGCTGGTAGTTTTCAACAGAAAAGTCCTAAGGAAGATATTTGGACCTAATAAAGAAAACGGAGTATGAAGATCCAGGTACAAACACGAACTCTACCAACTGTTTAAAGAGGCACTGATCTCAGAATTCGTTAAACTTCAAAGACTTCGATATTAAAATGTAGGGCTCAAGACCAAAAGGAAGGCCACGAAAAAGATAAAAGAATGAAGTGGCAGCGGACACGCAAAATATGCTTGACGTGAGAACCTAGAGAAGATCGGCACGGGACCGGCAAGATTGGAGGCATAGTTTGGAGAAAGTCAAGGCTAGATTTGGGCTGTATCGTCATACTAATTACTGACAATGATTTTTCAGATGAAGTCAAGGGTAATACTTTCGTCTTGAAAAATTACAAGAAAAATTACATTTTATTTTTCATTTAAAGAATTAAACATTACAGAACCATGTAAATTATTTAACTATGAATGTTTGTGAAACATTCCGTAAATATATGGGGTTGAACTGAACAACCACAGCAATAAGTACTTTTCACTTTTTCACCTTTTTTGTGGCTTTTCATCTTCCTAACAGGCTTACATGTACGGCGAATTTTTTCGCCATTACTTATATACATTTGGACCATGCATGTCCTATCTTATTTATTAATCCGTTTTCTTTTCATCTGCATGCAACATTGTTTGAACTAACTGTTCCCTGAACTTTCTTATATGTATTTTTTTTTCTTTGTTTATCAGCCATTTTGTTAGTAGGATTTTTCGACTACGTTTATGCCAAATACTATCGAAAAATATTATCACATTATGACTACACTGATAAAATACATTTAACGTATTTAGAAAAATATATCCATAAGCTATTCTACAAACAAAGTCAGTCAGATAGCTAAGCAGGCCAGGCGACCGAATAGCATTCACTTCACTATAAATGTTCTAGCAGATGATGGTTCAGACTCTAGCCAGAAAATAAAAGGGCCAACTAAGTAGTTTCAAATTCTAACTGAATCTGCTAGTTTGACTGGAATTGTTTGCGCCGCAAACAATTATCTTAGACTTTGTACAACCGGCAAAAGTGTGCGTGTCTTCAACCAGGAGTGCGCGCACCGAGGAGACGACAGAGAGAGATCGAGACTAGACATCAACCAGCAAAGCCGTTGGCAGTTTCGGTAAAGACAATAAATTCGTGCAAGAAACAGTTTTCATTTTACAAAAGACGATCATGTTTTTGTTTAAACAGCATTAAAGCCAGTGTTTTACAGTCCACCGTAGTTTTAATTTTGCCTAGTTACAATACAATAAACATTATTATCCTACTGACTGCACCACAATAATGTTTATTGTATTGTAAGTAGATAGTCTATGTATATCTGAGCACATCCCCTAATTCGCATCCCCTAAAATCGCAACCCCCGGTCGTAAGTTCCAAACGGCTTAACGTAGGATGACGTACGAGGGCTCGTTGGAAAGGGGATGAAAAATGGGGTTGAACGCAGTATGTGCCGTGCGCATCGGAGCATGCCAAAAGGTCATTACGTCATATCTTTGTTTCTATTGGTCCGATCGTGACGTACGAGGGCTCGTTGGAACGGGGAGGAGACGGGGAATGCTTTGACACAAAAAACAAAGATGGCAGCAGTGCCAAATGGGCGCTAGAACGTATCTTCGTTGCTATTGGTCCGATCATGACGTACAAGGGGTCGTTGGAAAGGGGGTGAAAAATGGGGTGGAACGCAGTATATGCCGTGCGCATCAAATCATGCCAAAAGGGCATTATTAGGTATCTTTGTGTCTATTGGTCCGATCGTGACGTACGAGGGGTCGTTGGAACGGGGAGGAGACGGAGAATAATTTGACATAAAAAACAAAGATGGCAGCATTGCCAAATGGGCGCTAAAACGTATCTTCGTTGCTATTGGCCTGATTTTGACGTATGAGGTGTCAAATGAAAGCGTTGGTGACACAGAAGCCATGTCAACGTTCAGTATGAACATTCTTCTTCTTCTTTTCCGTACAGTGCCTAAGAGAACGTGACATTCGACGTAGAACGTGACATTCGACGCAGGACGTGACATTCGACGTAGAACGTGAAATGTCACGTGACATTCGACGCAGGACGTGACATTCGACGTAGAACGTGAAATGTCACGTGACATTCGACGCAGGACGTGACATTCGATGCAGAACGTGAAATGACGTGACATTCGACGTAGGACGTGACATTCGACGCAGGACGTGACATTCGACGTAGAACGTGAAATGTCACGTGACATTCGACGTAGAACGTGACATTCGACGCAGGACGTGACATTCTACGTAGAACATATTTCTTCGTTGCTATTGGCCTGATTTTGACGTATGAGGTGTCAAATGAAAGCGTTGGTGACACACAGAAGCCATGTCAACGTTCAGTATGAACATTCTTCTTCTTCTTCTTGTCCGTACAGTGCCTAAGAAAACGTGACATCCGACGTAGAACGTGACATTCGACGCAGAACGTGAAATTTCGTGACATTCGACGCAGGACGTGTCATTCGACGCAGGACGTGACATTCGACATAGAACGTGAAATGACGTGACATTCGATGCAGAATGTAACAGGGTGTCAAAGAGATCTTATACATAGAATTTTATTAAATCAAACATCACAATGTAATTCATCATTCAAAATCCTTTAATTTGATGGGTCATACGTCGATTTCCGCTTATCCGTTCAAAAGATATATGGTAAGGTGTCATAACGGCCGTTGTAATAACTTGGTCGAACTATAAATGCTTATTTATTGTTATTAACATTAAAACAAAACCATTGGCATAGAAAAATCTCTTATCGCAGTTTGATCTCTAGCAAACCCTAACTCGCTCAATTTTGCACCAAGTGCTCCGTGCAGTATACCATTAGAAAGGTATTTTCATGTATATTACGAAAATTACCGACCAAGTGCGATACGATCATTATTTATGGCTAAAAACATCATAAAACGAACCAACGTCAAATTCCCAATTCTCTTGTACTAATACAAATTATATCTTTATAAAATTTATCTAGAAACTTGCCATATAAAACGTGACATTCTACGTAGAACATATTCAGTAGTAATGCGTAGGAGAAATATACACATCTTTCATTAAAATATCTTTTATTATTGAGTTACATATAGATACAAGTTATATATACAACACTGAAACTTTTATATTAAAAAAAGACATAGACATGTACAAGTATTGTTTATTTACATTACATTAGTACCAAAAAAGCACTTCTTTATAATCTTCCTCCATCTTTAGTAAGCGATTGGGATATGCCAGCCAAAATCGTCCCTTTTTCACAAAACCTAGTAGTTCAAGTAGCGTTTTACTCAGGTAACCTCTATTCAAATATCGGATAAGGGTATTTCGTCGATCAGTATTTTTAATTATGTGATGTAATTTAATTTGAACGTCGTCCGTTAATGCCTCAATTTGCGTTTGTATGTGTAAAAGTCGTTGTTCTCTAAGTATTCGTTCTGCTTCCAATCTCCTTTGATCTTCAATTCGCAGGTTTGTCAATTGTTCTTTACATGATTCACATAATATGTACTCAGTCCTAGTATCGATCCAATCGTTCATTTTGAATATTTCTATACAACCGCAAGGTTTTATAGTTTCACTTATTGTCTCATAAGGCATTGTGTATCCTAACCAGAGGAATAAATGTAAGAGACTTCTGAAGAGGTATCCGAAACGTTTAAGAAAAGAACTAGCATACTCCAGAGTGCTATTCTCTGCATACACAGACACAGAGAGCAACAATAAGGCATGTAAACAGACCAGCACCTTGATTTATACTAATTTCCAAAAAATTGTTAATACGGTTATTTATACAAAAATCCAAACACACACATCTTCTGACTGAAGAAGGTAAGAAATAGTTACATAGACTGTACTCGTAAAATATGTTTGCAAGTTAAATGGTCTCGTCCAACAGTACTTGATCCTAACCTTAAATATGATTGGCTATATGTATATGGTTTTTCCGATGACTAAACGATCTTTCTAACTATTCTTTAAAGGTGTATTTTTCGCTACTTATTATTTAACATTTTAAGTCGTAAATGTATTGCAGTTTCGCTAAAAAACTTTTTATTCTTTACAATTCTAACATAATATTTCTTAAAAACATATCTTTTACACTTTTAATTATATACAGATACAAGATTAGATATTAGAGTTTTTAATTGTTGTAAGATATTTTCGTTTGGACAAGGCACTTCAAAAAGATTCCAATTAAATGATCCTGCTGCAATAACTTTTCTCCAAAAATTGTTAATACAGTTATTTATACAAAAATCCACGGCACTAAGCTTGAAACGTCTAAAAAACTCAACGTACGACAACGAGCAAGGTATCGATGGAAAGTGGCGGTGAGAACGAATATGTTAAGATAAAAATCAAACGTAAAGACATTGCCAAAGGACACTAAGTTTGTAACGCCCAAACAACTCAACGTACGACAACGTGCAAGGTATCTATGGAAAGGGGAGCTGGTAATAATTATGTTAAGATAAACATCTAACGAAAAGACATTGCTAAAAGGACACTAAGCTTAAAACGTCTAAACAACTCAACGTAAGACAACGTGCAAGATATCGATGAAAAGGTAGGTGGTAATGATTATGTTAAGAAAAAAAAAACGAAAAGAAAATGCCAAAACTGCATTAAGCTTGAAACGTCCAAACGGCTCAACGTGCAATTAAGCTTGAAACGTCCAAACGGCTCAACTTGCAAGGTATTGATGGATAAGGGAGATTGTAACGAATATGTTAAGATAAAAATAAAGCGCAAAGACATTGCCAAAAAGACACTAAGCTTGAAACGTCTAAACAACTTAACGTACGACAACGTGCAAGGTATCGATGGAAAGTGGCGGTGAGAACGAATATGTTAAGATACAAATCAAATGTAAAGACATTGCCAAAGGACACTAAGTTTGTAACGTCCAAACAACTCAACGTACGACAACGTGCAAGGTATCGATGGAAAGGGGAGGTGGTAATGATTATGTTAAGATAAAAATCAAACCAAAAGACATTGCTAAAAGGACACTAAGCCTGAAACGTCCAAACAACTCAACATACGACAACGTGCAAGGTATCGATGGAAAGGGGAGGTGGTAATGATTTTGTTAAGATAAAAATCAAACGAAAAGACATTGCTAAAAGGACACTAAGCTTAAAACGTCTAAACAACTCAACGTAAGACAACGTGCAAGATATCGATGGAAATGGTAGGTGGTAATGAATGTGTTAAAATAAAAAAAAGGCAAAGACAATGCCAAAACTGCATTAAGCTTGAAACGTTCAAACGGTTCAAAGTGCAAGGTATTGATGGATAAAAATAAAGCGTAAAGACATTGCCCAAAGGACACTAAGCTTGAAACGTCTAAACAACTTAACGTACGACAACGTGTAAGGTATCGATGGAAAGGGAAGGTGAGAACGAATATGTTAAGATAAAAAGCAAACGCAAAGACAACGGTACTAAGCTTGAAACGTCTAAACAACTCAACGTACGACAATGTGCAAGGTATCGATGGAAAGGGTAGGTGTTATTAAATATGTTAAGATAAAAAGCAAACGCAAAAACAATGCCAAAACGGCAATAAGCTTGAAACGTCTAAACAACTCAACGTACGACAACGTGGAAGGTATCGATGGAAAGGGGAGGTGGTAATGAATATGTTAAGGTAAAAATCAAACGTAAAGACATTGTCAAAAGGACACTAAGCTTATAAGTCTAAACGGCTCAACGTACAATAGCGTGCAAGGGGTAGAAATGCAAATATCGATAGAAAAGGGGTGGTCACAAACATGCTAAAACAAAACACAAATGCATAAACATTGCTAAAACTACACTTCAGCAAATCTTTGTTGTTATTAGTCAGATTACTACGTGTAACACGTTAACTGAAAGAGGAGCGATATTTAATACGTAAACACAAAAATCAAAAGACAAAGACATTATCAAAACGGCACTATATCGGATCTTTGTTGCTACTAATCGGATATAGAAAATAATAATCAAAGCAGTCTACATGCAAACATTAAAAAACATCGAAAATCATGAGCGACAACACGTAATAAAAATACTTTAAAAAACATCAAAAATCATGAAAGGCAACACGCAAAAAGTAATAAACACATACAGCCAAGAAAATAATATTCACAAGCAGTACACATCAAAGAAAATACGGTTAAGATACATACTCAATTATGCAAACGAGACATGAACCTGTAAATTAACAACAAAGAATTGTAAAAACGTAGCGAGTACATACCCAGACAGGCGTAATCTTTGGAAAAAAAAAAAAAAAACGAGAGACAACCAAACAAAAATTTGTGAAATATGCTCAAATACAACAAAACTATGTTAAATACTATCAAAATAAATACCCGCAAAGAAAAATGAACAAAGTATAGCGTGAACAATGGTAAAATATAATAAACTATGTAAACTACAGTAAAAAAAAAAAACACCCTACAAATAAAGAAGAAGCAAAAAAAAAAAAATAACATAAAACATAACAGAAGAGGTACTAGTGTGTACAACAATTTAAAAAAAGTAATAAACACGTACTGAGGGCTAGCAAATAATGTTCAAATAAAATCGACATACAATGAAGTAATAAAACACTTATCGATGGATAGGAACTAATGATCAAAGCAGTCGACATACAGTAAAAAATACATTTGAAAAACATCAAACTTATAAGAGGCGACACGCAAAAAGTAATAAGCACCAATCGACTAATAGGAAATAATGATCAAAGCAGGTGACATGCAATGAAAATACATTAAAAAATATCAAAATTATAAGAGGAAACATACAAAACAGTAATAAACACCTACCCGTCGGAAAGGTAATAAAATACAGTTAATTCAATAAAACATATTGAATTATGCTAAAAACGAGACATAAGACAGACAATTAGCGACAAATAGCAAAGAACATCAAAAAATGTTTACAAATACCTGAGTATATATCCGATAGATGTAATCTTTGGAAAAACGAGACAAAAAGAAGGAACTTCTGTGAAATATGTTAAAATACAATAAAACTATATAAACTACAGTTAAAAAATAATTACCTACAAAGAAATAAACGAAAAAAAAAATATATATATATATATAATGAACAAACATATCTTAAAACAGAAGAGGTGTTAATATGTAAAACAAGAAGGGTTACAACCTCACGGCAAAATACCGTCTAACAAAAAAAAAAAGCAAAGGGCAAGCCGCCTAAACACAATAACAATAAAATAAATTATTAAAAATAATTATTTCTAGCAGCCGTAAAAAGAAATAATGCATAAAGTCAACGAAATACCGTGAAAAATATATGAAAAACATCAAAAAACATACACACAAAATGTAAAAAAATGGAAAAAGCAATCTAGCATTTAACATGTAATGGCAGCAATAAAAAACGTCAAAAAGGACAAGAGGTGTTGACATAAACAAAAATTACTTGTCACCGTCCCACGGCAAAAGAAATTAGTGCATAAGTCATCGAAATACAGTGAAAACACAGAAATATCTACCAAAATACTGCTAAGGGTAAAGGTAAAAACAGTGCCAAAATAGTAGAGTAGAGCTAGACGTAATCTTTGGAAAAATGAGACAACCGAACGAAAATCTGTGAAATATGCTCAAATACAATAAACTTATGTAAACTGCTGTCGCAAATAAAGAACTACAAAGAAATAAACAAATATACAGGGGTGATATGCTAAAAAATAATAAAAACTACATGTAAATTATTTTCAAAAATAAACACCTGCAAGGAAAGAAGCACAATCTAAAGCGAAAAAAAAAAAAAAAAAAAAAAAAAAAAAAAAAAATGCTGAAATATAATAAAAATATTTAAAATACAGTCACAAATAAATACCTGCAAAAGAAATAAGCAAATATATAACGAAAAACAGAATACAGCATGCGTTTTATGTAAAAATAAGCAACTATATATGATAATCAGTACTTGTCTGAGTAAACACTATTTGCGAAAACACTCACACTACGGCTGCAGAAGCTTGGATATTGTCTATGTACAGAACACATCGACCCCAGTGTTCTCAGAAAATAACACAGAAACAGTAGACACACTAACAGTGGATGTATGTTGCAGATGCTACAGACTCTGTCACTGTAGTGTCACACGCCGTTTATACCGTTAAATATCACAGAATACTAGCGGTGTGTAACAATATAGTTTCTGAAGGATACGACGTTTAATTTTGATGACTGAACACTTACATACTGATTTGAAAACTGTACAACCAATTGCTTCCACCCCATGTATTGATAACACAAAAAACCGATAACTTGAAAAAACACATAAACATGTTTACTATTTTGGCGAATTTTCTAGGCTGGGATTATGAACAAATAATGGATCACACAATATTCGTTCAATCTAAATCAAAAATAGTCTCAATACAAGCAAAAATAAGAGTGTATAAAATAATAATTCGTCCCACAATAACGTATGGAAGCGAGACATGGACTCTGAACCAGCGGGAAACGACAAAATTACTGGTACTGGAAAGAAAGATACTGCGGACTATCTATGGGCCTTGCAGAGAAGAGACAACAGGAGAATAGAGAAGAAGACACAATGATGAACTTTAGACAGTTTATGGAGATGAAAATATAGTACGCTACATTAAAGCAAACCGAATAAGATGGGCGGGCTACGTACTAAGATCGAGTGACGAAAGACTCCTGAACGCCACATTCTGGGAAAGGCCCGATGGCAGAAGGTCAGTTGGTCGCCCAAGAAAGAGATGGAGTAGCCAGTGATCAACGCAAAATGGGAATACAGCAATGGGAAATAGCTACTCAGGACCGACAACAATGGAGGGAAATAGTAAACGCGGCCAAGACTCACATAGAGTTGTAGAGCCAAATGATGATGATGATTATGACAATATTCTTTCAGGAATTGCGGTTTTCGATCTAACCACGAGACTGTAAGAAAACAATAACTAGTAATGTACTACACAAAAACAATTAAATTTATCATCTGTAGTTTCAAATGAAATTAGGAAATAACAATTACCTAAATATGCCAAATAGCCAATAAGGCCTGTCGTTCGATAGATCC
This sequence comes from Diabrotica undecimpunctata, assembly GCF_040954645.1. Lineage (NCBI taxonomy): Eukaryota > Metazoa > Arthropoda > Insecta > Coleoptera > Chrysomelidae > Diabrotica > Diabrotica undecimpunctata. The sequence continues at coordinate 80,087,207 of NC_092805.1, forward strand.
AATAATATGTTATTTTTATTGGCAAAAAAAAAAAAAATCAACCGAATCGACTGCTTTGACAAAACACAAAAAATATTTGTAATAGAACCACTGAAAGACCAAAAGACCGATATTATCGGTCAACAAAACCAATAGTGATCGATAGGGTCTGTGACAAGCAAACGCAAGGACAATGCCAAAACGGCACTAAGCTTGAAACGTCCAAACGGCTCAACACCCAACAACGTGCAAGGTATCGATGGAACGGCGAGGTGGTAACGTATATGTTAAGATAAAAATAAAACGCAAAGATATTGAAAAAACGGTACTAAGCTTGTAAAGTCCAAATGGCTCAACGTACAACAATCTGCTACTAAATGACATCGACAAATAGAATACCATTTTACGTTAGAAGCATATACTAGAAGAGCAAAGTCACTCTCATTTAAGATTAAATGATACCATTCTCTTGGTGACTCTTCGTAATCATTTACCATCTAAATAGATGGTAAATGTATTAGGTTAGATGGTCTCTGCATACCTCTGTCTACGTGTTACAGATGGTTCTGTGTGCCTCTGCATGTCTCTGCGTACCTCTGTCTACGTATCACAGATGGCTCTGTGTGTCTCTGCGTCGAATATCACATCATTCATGTTATTTCACGTGACATTTCACGTGAAATGTCACGTCCTGCGTCGAATGTCACGTGATTCATGTAAACGTTAAATGTCACGTTATAAACGTCACATTTTTACGTGAAGACGTCACGCGTCACGTCAAAACGTCACGCATCACGTCAAAAACGTCACGTTTTAAAGTCAACACGTCACACCTTACATATGGATAACATGGGAGTAAAGCGTCTTTTCGTCCCTTGAGTAAAGTTAGCGATGGTTGAGCGATGGTTAATTTATTAGGTTAGGTGGTGCCGCGAAGCGACCCGACCTAACCTAATAAATTAACCATCGCTCAACCATCGCTAACTTTACTCAAGGGACGAAAAGACGCTTTACTCCCATGTTATCCATATGTAAGGTGTGACATGTTGACTTTAAAACGTGACGTTTTTGACGTGATGCGTGACGTTTTGACGTGACGCGTGACGTCTTCACGTAAAAATGTGACGTTTATAACGTGACATTTAACGTTTACATGAATCACGTGACATTCGACGCAGGACGTGACATTTCACGTGAAATGTCACGTGAAATAACATGAATGATGTGATATTCGACGCAGAGACACACAGAGCCATCTGTGATACGTAGACAGAGGTACGCAGAGACATGCAGAGGCACACAGAACCATCTGTAACACGTAGACAGAGGTATGCAGAGACCATCTAACCTAATACATTTACCATCTATTTAGATGGTAAATGATTACGAAGAGTCACCAAGAGAATGGTATCATTTAATCTTAAATGAGAGTGACTTTGCTCTTCTAGTATATGCTTCTAACGTAAAATGGTATTCTATTTGTCGATGTCATTTAGTAGCAGATTGTTGTACGTTGAGCCATTTGGACTTTACAAGCTTAGTACCGTTTTTTCAATATCTTTGCGTTTTATTTTTATCTTAACATATACGTTACCACCTCCCCGTTCCATCGATACCTTGCACGTTGTTGGGTGTTGAGCCGTTTGGACGTTTCAAGCTTAGTGCCGTTTTGGCATTGTCCTTGCGTTTGCTTGTCACAGACCCTATCGATCACTATTGGTTTTGTTGACCGATAATATCGGTCTTTTGGTCTTTCAGTGGTTCTATTACAAATATTTTTTGTGTTTTGTCAAAGCAGTCGATTCGGTTGATTTTTTTTTTTTTGCCAATAAAAATAACATATTATTGGATCTATCGAACGACAGGCCTTATTGGCTATTTGGCATATTTAGGTAATTGTTATTTCCTAATTTCATTTGAAACTACAGATGATAAATTTAATTGTTTTTGTGTAGTACATTACTAGTTATTGTTTTCTTACAGTCTCGTGGTTAGATCGAAAACCGCAATTCCTGAAAGAATATTGTCATAATCATCATCATCATTTGGCTCTACAACTCTATGTGAGTCTTGGCCGCGTTTACTATTTCCCTCCATTGTTGTCGGTCCTGAGTAGCTATTTCCCATTGCTGTATTCCCATTTTGCGTTGATCACTGGCTACTCCATCTCTTTCTTGGGCGACCAACTGACCTTCTGCCATCGGGCCTTTCCCAGAATGTGGCGTTCAGGAGTCTTTCGTCACTCGATCTTAGTACGTAGCCCGCCCATCTTATTCGGTTTGCTTTAATGTAGCGTACTATATTTTCATCTCCATAAACTGTCTAAAGTTCATCATTGTGTCTTCTTCTCTATTCTCCTGTTGTCTCTTCTCTGCAAGGCCCATAGATAGTCCGCAGTATCTTTCTTTCCAGTACCAGTAATTTTGTCGTTTCCCGCTGGTTCAGAGTCCATGTCTCGCTTCCATACGTTATTGTGGGACGAATTATTATTTTATACACTCTTATTTTTGCTTGTATTGAGACTATTTTTGATTTAGATTGAACGAATATTGTGTGATCCATTATTTGTTCATAATCCCAGCCTAGAAAATTCGCCAAAATAGTAAACATGTTTATGTGTTTTTTCAAGTTATCGGTTTTTTGTTATCAATACATGGGGTGGAAGCAATTGGTTGTACAGTTTTCAAATCAGTATGTAAGTGTTCAGTCATCAAAATTAAACGTCGTATCCTTCAGAAACTATATTGTTACACACCGCTAGTATTCTGTGATATTTAACGGTATAAACGGCGTGTGACACTACAGTGACAGAGTCTGTAGCATCTGCAACATACATCCACTGTTAGTGTGTCTACTGTTTCTGTGTTATTTTCTGAGAACACTGGGGTCGATGTGTTCTGTACATAGACAATATCCAAGCTTCTGCAGCCGTAGTGTGAGTGTTTTCGCAAATAGTGTTTACTCAGACAAGTACTGATTATCATATATAGTTGCTTATTTTTACATAAAACGCATGCTGTATTCTGTTTTTCGTTATATATTTGCTTATTTCTTTTGCAGGTATTTATTTGTGACTGTATTTTAAATATTTTTATTATATTTCAGCATTTTTTTTTTTTTTTTTTTTTTTTTTTTCGCTTTAGATTGTGCTTCTTTCCTTGCAGGTGTTTATTTTTGAAAATAATTTACATGTAGTTTTTATTATTTTTTAGCATATCACCCCTGTATATTTGTTTATTTCTTTGTAGTTCTTTATTTGCGACAGCAGTTTACATAAGTTTATTGTATTTGAGCATATTTCACAGATTTTCGTTCGGTTGTCTCATTTTTCCAAAGATTACGTCTAGCTCTACTCTACTATTTTGGCACTGTTTTTACCTTTACCCTTAGCAGTATTTTGGTAGATATTTCTGTGTTTTCACTGTATTTCGATGACTTATGCACTAATTTCTTTTGCCGTGGGACGGTGACAAGTAATTTTTGTTTATGTCAACACCTCTTGTCCTTTTTGACGTTTTTTATTGCTGCCATTACATGTTAAATGCTAGATTGCTTTTTCCATTTTTTTACATTTTGTGTGTATGTTTTTTGATGTTTTTCATATATTTTTCACGGTATTTCGTTGACTTTATGCATTATTTCTTTTTACGGCTGCTAGAAATAATTATTTTTAATAATTTATTTTATTGTTATTGTGTTTAGGCGGCTTGCCCTTTGCTTTTTTTTTTTTGTTAGACGGTATTTTGCCGTGAGGTTGTAACCCTTCTTGTTTTACATATTAACACCTCTTCTGTTTTAAGATATGTTTGTTCATTATATATATATATATATTTTTTTTTTCGTTTATTTCTTTGTAGGTAATTATTTTTTAACTGTAGTTTATATAGTTTTATTGTATTTTAACATATTTCACAGAAGTTCCTTCTTTTTGTCTCGTTTTTCCAAAGATTACATCTATCGGATATATACTCAGGTATTTGTAAACATTTTTTGATGTTCTTTGCTATTTGTCGCTAATTGTCTGTCTTATGTCTCGTTTTTAGCATAATTCAATATGTTTTATTGAATTAACTGTATTTTATTACCTTTCCGACGGGTAGGTGTTTATTACTGTTTTGTATGTTTCCTCTTATAATTTTGATATTTTTTAATGTATTTTCATTGCATGTCACCTGCTTTGATCATTATTTCCTATTAGTCGATTGGTGCTTATTACTTTTTGCGTGTCGCCTCTTATAAGTTTGATGTTTTTCAAATGTATTTTTTACTGTATGTCGACTGCTTTGATCATTAGTTCCTATCCATCGATAAGTGTTTTATTACTTCATTGTATGTCGATTTTATTTGAACATTATTTGCTAGCCCTCAGTACGTGTTTATTACTTTTTTTAAATTGTTGTACACACTAGTACCTCTTCTGTTATGTTTTATGTTATTTTTTTTTTTTTGCTTCTTCTTTATTTGTAGGGTGTTTTTTTTTTTTACTGTAGTTTACATAGTTTATTATATTTTACCATTGTTCACGCTATACTTTGTTCATTTTTCTTTGCGGGTATTTATTTTGATAGTATTTAACATAGTTTTGTTGTATTTGAGCATATTTCACAAATTTTTGTTTGGTTGTCTCTCGTTTTTTTTTTTTTTTTCCAAAGATTACGCCTGTCTGGGTATGTACTCGCTACGTTTTTACAATTCTTTGTTGTTAATTTACAGGTTCATGTCTCGTTTGCATAATTGAGTATGTATCTTAACCGTATTTTCTTTGATGTGTACTGCTTATGAATATTATTTTCTTGGCTGTATGTGTTTATTACTTTTTGCGTGTTGCCTTTCATGATTTTTGATGTTTTTTAAAGTATTTTTATTACGTGTTGTCGCTCATGATTTTCGATGTTTTTTAATGTTTGCATGTAGACTGCTTTGATTATTATTTTCTATATCCGATTAGTAGCAACAAAGATCCGATATAGTGCCGTTTTGATAATGTCTTTGTCTTTTGATTTTTGTGTTTACGTATTAAATATCGCTCCTCTTTCAGTTAACGTGTTACACGTAGTAATCTGACTAATAACAACAAAGATTTGCTGAAGTGTAGTTTTAGCAATGTTTATGCATTTGTGTTTTGTTTTAGCATGTTTGTGACCACCCCTTTTCTATCGATATTTGCATTTCTACCCCTTGCACGCTATTGTACGTTGAGCCGTTTAGACTTATAAGCTTAGTGTCCTTTTGACAATGTCTTTACGTTTGATTTTTACCTTAACATATTCATTACCACCTCCCCTTTCCATCGATACCTTCCACGTTGTCGTACGTTGAGTTGTTTAGACGTTTCAAGCTTATTGCCGTTTTGGCATTGTTTTTGCGTTTGCTTTTTATCTTAACATATTTAATAACACCTACCCTTTCCATCGATACCTTGCACATTGTCGTACGTTGAGTTGTTTAGACGTTTCAAGCTTAGTACCGTTGTCTTTGCGTTTGCTTTTTATCTTAACATATTCGTTCTCACCTTCCCTTTCCATCGATACCTTACACGTTGTCGTACGTTAAGTTGTTTAGACGTTTCAAGCTTAGTGTCCTTTGGGCAATGTCTTTACGCTTTATTTTTATCCATCAATACCTTGCACTTTGAACCGTTTGAACGTTTCAAGCTTAATGCAGTTTTGGCATTGTCTTTGCCTTTTTTTTATTTTAACACATTCATTACCACCTACCATTTCCATCGATATCTTGCACGTTGTCTTACGTTGAGTTGTTTAGACGTTTTAAGCTTAGTGTCCTTTTAGCAATGTCTTTTCGTTTGATTTTTATCTTAACAAAATCATTACCACCTCCCCTTTCCATCGATACCTTGCACGTTGTCGTATGTTGAGTTGTTTGGACGTTTCAGGCTTAGTGTCCTTTTAGCAATGTCTTTTGGTTTGATTTTTATCTTAACATAATCATTACCACCTCCCCTTTCCATCGATACCTTGCACGTTGTCGTACGTTGAGTTGTTTGGACGTTACAAACTTAGTGTCCTTTGGCAATGTCTTTACATTTGATTTGTATCTTAACATATTCGTTCTCACCGCCACTTTCCATCGATACCTTGCACGTTGTCGTACGTTAAGTTGTTTAGACGTTTCAAGCTTAGTGTCTTTTTGGCAATGTCTTTGCGCTTTATTTTTATCTTAACATATTCGTTACAATCTCCCTTATCCATCAATACCTTGCAAGTTGAGCCGTTTGGACGTTTCAAGCTTAATTGCACGTTGAGCCGTTTGGACGTTTCAAGCTTAATGCAGTTTTGGCATTTTCTTTTCGTTTTTTTTTTTCTTAACATAATCATTACCACCTACCTTTTCATCGATATCTTGCACGTTGTCTTACGTTGAGTTGTTTAGACGTTTTAAGCTTAGTGTCCTTTTAGCAATGTCTTTTCGTTAGATGTTTATCTTAACATAATTATTACCAGCTCCCCTTTCCATAGATACCTTGCACGTTGTCGTACGTTGAGTTGTTTGGGCGTTACAAACTTAGTGTCCTTTGGCAATGTCTTTACGTTTGATTTTTATCTTAACATATTCGTTCTCACCGCCACTTTCCATCGATACCTTGCTCGTTGTCGTACGTTGAGTTTTTTAGACGTTTCAAGCTTAGTGCCGTGGATTTTTGTATAAATAACTGTATTAACAATTTTTGGAGAAAAGTTATTGCAGCAGGATCATTTAATTGGAATCTTTTTGAAGTGCCTTGTCCAAACGAAAATATCTTACAACAATTAAAAACTCTAATATCTAATCTTGTATCTGTATATAATTAAAAGTGTAAAAGATATGTTTTTAAGAAATATTATGTTAGAATTGTAAAGAATAAAAAGTTTTTTAGCGAAACTGCAATACATTTACGACTTAAAATGTTAAATAATAAGTAGCGAAAAATACACCTTTAAAGAATAGTTAGAAAGATCGTTTAGTCATCGGAAAAACCATATACATATAGCCAATCATATTTAAGGTTAGGATCAAGTACTGTTGGACGAGACCATTTAACTTGCAAACATATTTTACGAGTACAGTCTATGTAACTATTTCTTACCTTCTTCAGTCAGAAGATGTGTGTGTTTGGATTTTTGTATAAATAACCGTATTAACAATTTTTTGGAAATTAGTATAAATCAAGGTGCTGGTCTGTTTACATGCCTTATTGTTGCTCTCTGTGTCTGTGTATGCAGAGAATAGCACTCTGGAGTATGCTAGTTCTTTTCTTAAACGTTTCGGATACCTCTTCAGAAGTCTCTTACATTTATTCCTCTGGTTAGGATACACAATGCCTTATGAGACAATAAGTGAAACTATAAAACCTTGCGGTTGTATAGAAATATTCAAAATGAACGATTGGATCGATACTAGGACTGAGTACATATTATGTGAATCATGTAAAGAACAATTGACAAACCTGCGAATTGAAGATCAAAGGAGATTGGAAGCAGAACGAATACTTAGAGAACAACGACTTTTACACATACAAACGCAAATTGAGGCATTAACGGACGACGTTCAAATTAAATTACATCACATAATTAAAAATACTGATCGACGAAATACCCTTATCCGATATTTGAATAGAGGTTACCTGAGTAAAACGCTACTTGAACTACTAGGTTTTGTGAAAAAGGGACGATTTTGGCTGGCATATCCCAATCGCTTACTAAAGATGGAGGAAGATTATAAAGAAGTGCTTTTTTGGTACTAATGTAATGTAAATAAACAATACTTGTACATGTCTATGTCTTTTTTTAATATAAAAGTTTCAGTGTTGTATATATAACTTGTATCTATATGTAACTCAATAATAAAAGATATTTTAATGAAAGATGTGTATATTTCTCCTACGCATTACTACTGAATATGTTCTACGTAGAATGTCACGTTTTATATGGCAAGTTTCTAGATAAATTTTATAAAGATATAATTTGTATTAGTACAAGAGAATTGGGAATTTGACGTTGGTTCGTTTTATGATGTTTTTAGCCATAAATAATGATCGTATCGCACTTGGTCGGTAATTTTCGTAATATACATGAAAATACCTTTCTAATGGTATACTGCACGGAGCACTTGGTGCAAAATTGAGCGAGTTAGGGTTTGCTAGAGATCAAACTGCGATAAGAGATTTTTCTATGCCAATGGTTTTGTTTTAATGTTAATAACAATAAATAAGCATTTATAGTTCGACCAAGTTATTACAACGGCCGTTATGACACCTTACCATATATCTTTTGAACGGATAAGCGGAAATCGACGTATGACCCATCAAATTAAAGGATTTTGAATGATGAATTACATTGTGATGTTTGATTTAATAAAATTCTATGTATAAGATCTCTTTGACACCCTGTTACATTCTGCATCGAATGTCACGTCATTTCACGTTCTATGTCGAATGTCACGTCCTGCGTCGAATGACACGTCCTGCGTCGAATGTCACGAAATTTCACGTTCTGCGTCGAATGTCACGTTCTACGTCGGATGTCACGTTTTCTTAGGCACTGTACGGACAAGAAGAAGAAGAAGAATGTTCATACTGAACGTTGACATGGCTTCTGTGTGTCACCAACGCTTTCATTTGACACCTCATACGTCAAAATCAGGCCAATAGCAACGAAGAAATATGTTCTACGTAGAATGTCACGTCCTGCGTCGAATGTCACGTTCTACGTCGAATGTCACGTGACATTTCACGTTCTACGTCGAATGTCACGTCCTGCGTCGAATGTCACGTCCTACGTCGAATGTCACGTCATTTCACGTTCTGCATCGAATGTCACGTCCTGCGTCGAATGTCACGTGACATTTCACGTTCTACGTCGAATGTCACGTCCTGCGTCGAATGTCACGTGACATTTCACGTTCTACGTCGAATGTCACGTCCTGCGTCGAATGTCACGTTCTACGTCGAATGTCACGTTCTCTTAGGCACTGTACGGAAAAGAAGAAGAAGAATGTTCATACTGAACGTTGACATGGCTTCTGTGTCACCAACGCTTTCATTTGACACCTCATACGTCAAAATCAGGCCAATAGCAACGAAGATACGTTTTAGCGCCCATTTGGCAATGCTGCCATCTTTGTTTTTTATGTCAAATTATTCTCCGTCTCCTCCCCGTTCCAACGACCCCTCGTACGTCACGATCGGACCAATAGACACAAAGATACCTAATAATGCCCTTTTGGCATGATTTGATGCGCACGGCATATACTGCGTTCCACCCCATTTTTCACCCCCTTTCCAACGACCCCTTGTACGTCATGATCGGACCAATAGCAACGAAGATACGTTCTAGCGCCCATTTGGCACTGCTGCCATCTTTGTTTTTTGTGTCAAAGCATTTCCCGTCTCCTCCCCGTTCCAACGAGCCCTCGTACGTCACGATCGGACCAATAGAAACAAAGATATGACGTAATGACCTTTTGGCATGCTCCGATGCGCACGGCACATACTGCGTTCAACCCCATTTTTCATCCCCTTTCCAACGAGCCCTCGTACGTCATCCTACGTTAAGCCGTTTGGAACTTACGACCGGGGGTTGCGATTTTAGGGGATGCGAATTAGGGGATGTGCTCAGATATACATAGACTATCTACTATTGTAACTAGGCAAAATTAAAACTACGGTGGACTGTAAAACACTGGCTTTAATGCTGTTTTAAACAAAAACATGATCGTCTTTTGTAAAATGAAAACTGTTTCTTGCACGAATTTATTGTCTTTACCGAAACTGCCAACGGCTTTGCTGGTTGATGTCTAGTCTCGATCTCTCTCTGTCGTCTCCTCGGTGCGCGCACTCCTGGTTGAAGACACGCACACTGTTGCCGGTTGTACAAAGTCTAAGATAATTGTTTGCGGCGCAAACATGCCCCCGGCCTTGAACGCAAAGGGCCTTAGCTTTCAATTGGTAATGGACAAATTTTCGTAAAGCTCCGCTTAACGATTCCATCTTGGGTCTTGATTGATGCTACTCTTGCGACGTTATCAGAGCCTTTGAAAATATGAACGATGCGACCTAAATGCCATTGAGTAGGTAGAATATTGTCCGACTTGAGTAAAACAAGAGAACCCTCAGATAGGCTGCCATGGTTGGTTTTCCATTTGGTTCTGTATTGAAGTTCGGCTATGTATTCGAGACTCCAACGTCGCCAAAAATGCTGACACAATAACTGGATGTGCTGATATCTGGTAAGACGGTTTACCCTTTCTTCAGTAATGTTGCGGTCTGGACATGCAACCAATGGTCGACCAATTAAAAAATGAGCAGGAGTTAATGGAGTATAGTCGGATGGATCGGATGATAGCGGACAGAGCGGACGGGAATTTAATATAGCCTCAATTTGATTTAACATAGTATTGAATTCCTCAAATGTAAAATGAGTGTTTTGAAGAACTCTCTTTAAATGGTGCTTACAACTCTTAACACCCGCTTCCCAGATTCCGCCCATATGTGGTGAATACGGTGGGTTGAAATTCCATGAAATAGCTTCTTGAGTATATGCTTTCTGCAAGGTTAGTTTATTATTAGAAAGAAAAGTACCTAACTCTTTAAATGCCCCAACAAAATTAGTTCCGTTGTCGGAAAATATCTTTATAGGCTTGCCCCTCCGTGCAACAAATCTACGAAGAGCAAGTAAAAATTCGTTTGCTGAAAGACTTGAAACAAGTTCCATATGCACCGCCTTTGTAGTGAAGCAGATAAACAAGCTGATGTAACCTTTAATTATAGAACCACCACGCCCCTTGTGCGTTTTGATATTGAAAGGTCCAGCATAATCTACTCCGGTATAGCTAAAAGGACTAGACAAATTGAGGCGCTCCTTAGGTAAGTTACCCATCATAGGTTGTATGGTCTTTGGATTAAATCGAAAACAAGTGAGGCACGATTTAACTGTTGACCTAGCGAGTCTTCTGCCCCCGATGGGCCAGAATTGTTCTCGGATAGTGGCTAACAAACCCTGAGGACCAAGATGCATTAATCTATAGTGCTCAAATTGAAAAAGAAGCTGACAAAACTTGTGCTTTGAGTCTAAAACAATAGGATGAATTTTATTAAATTCATAGGAAGAATTGATCAGACGACCGCCTACCCGCAGAAGTCCTTTATCGTCCAAAAATGGGTTTAGACTAGCTAGTTTGCCCTTAATTATTGATTTGTTATTAGTTAAGAGTGCAATTTCATTTGAGAAAGATTCCTTTTGTGACATTCGAATTAATGAATGAAAAGCTTGATCTAATTCGTCAATGGAAATAGGAAATTTATTAAGAGATCTTTTCTCCTTATCTGAGCGCAGAGAATTTGATTTGAAACGAAAACACACAGCAACCACTCTTTTTAAATGACTAAGACGTGAAAAGCGCTCAAATGGAAATAACTTTGAGGCAGTGGCCAAATGAGTGAAATTCTGTTGCTTTAATTCTGGTAGGTCTAAAATATAGTCGAACTTTGAGGTGGGCCAAGAGGATTCATTCAACTGAAGCCATGGAGGACCTGACCACCATATCTCGTGATTCAAAATATGGCTGGGAAATAGACCTCTGGACAAGATGTCACATGGATTGTCACGTGATGATACGTGTCGCCATTTGCAATTGGAAGTGAGAGATTGAATTTCGGATACTCGATTACTGACGAATGTGTTCAGTAAATTTGGACTGGTGCGAATCCAGGATAGTACTATAGTAGAATCCGACCATAAAATAGTTTCGTTTATTGTTATTCTCAAAGTGAACAAATTCCCTTCGTTGGCTCAGTGAAGATGTTCGTTCTGTTGTAATGGAAACACCAAATAATAGTAGCAGAGTTTATTGTTGAGACGTACACTATGGGTGTAGACCCGGGATTACTTTGAGTAGAGACTGATGAAGTTGATCGTTGAAGACTATATGTTCGTTGAGTGAATATTGATTGAATGCTTCTCTAGTCAAGAGAAATTAGTTTTATATAAATTCTATTTGGGTCAATATTTTTCGCGTACCTAGCGTGATATGTGTATTTAATTTATGTAAATTGTTTAACTTTGTCAGTACTTTTGACTGATGTCCAAATTATTATTTATAATTGACCAAATGTGTATGTAACCTAATTAACTACGTGTGTGTATTTAATAACAAATAGATTCATTCGGTCTACTGGGTGATAAAATTATACTGTCCAATTTCGGATATGAATTATGAAGATTTGATATTGGACATACTGCGGAATCGGGCAATCTGGCCCAAGTGTCAATACTCAAAGTTTACATATAAGTATTACATAACATAGTAAAATTCAAACATGATAAATTATAAATAGTTTAAGAATAATCAAAATCTTCCAACCGTACCCTAGCTATCAATGTCCGACTCTATCTCTAGATTAAAATTAGGGCAATTGGATGAAAATGTGGAAAGTGGGATGTCAACTTGGGAAGTCGACCGTACATTGTTGTGCCGATTACTAACTAATACAGGTACTTCCTGTTCGTTAGTCTGAGTTTGTGGATTCCCTGAACGACATAGTCGTGCAACAGGACGGTACTTCCATAACGTGAGTATCCCAATTATTACCATTATAGTAATGATCCCGGTGGCCACAAAATAATGCCAATTAGATTCGTGAATCGATCGCCACTGCGTATGCGTCATTTCTTGTTCCAGACTCTCCTCCTCAAGTAACACATGACGTAGCTCTCCTCCTGGTATGTCAAGGTAGGTGTTTAGAGGCGTGTTAAACTTGCGGGGTGTCCTCGCCACCAGTTGGGCCACGGGAGTGATTGGCGACTTCAGGTAACTCGTCACTGCTCTGTCCACCCCACTGCTAGTGGGGAGTAATGTAATATTTTTCGTTTGGGCGATACATTTGGGTGAAAGCTTCAGGAATGTGACTCGTTCCAGTACTCTTTCGCTCCGATTTCTATCGCAAATAATGGATATGTGTATCGTGACTGGCGTGATAACTAGCCAGAGGTTGGGAGTACCCATCTTACTCCATTGAGCTGTCTGTATTGTCCTGGCTACCACTGGACATGTGCTATTCTTAGATCGCTCATAAATTTCTCGCCTTCCGTTATTTTGTTCTCTGGCGTTGTATGGATTATTATTTCCTCCTCTGTACCTATCAGCTTGGTACCCGTTTCTTCTATTGTTTGAATCTCTTCCATTTCTTTCTTGTGTTTGTTCTCGTTTCGTTTCATTGGAGTTTCTTTTGTTGCTTGTGTTTCCTTTTTCATAATGCAACATATGGTGGTGGTCTCCGCCACAGTGTCTGCACCTATATTGTGAATAACATTGTTTTTCTTTTTTATGTGCTAGGCAGTTTGTACACAATCCTTTTTCTTTTATCATCCTGTTCCGGTCTCTTACATTGAGTTCCTGAAATTCTCTGCAGTTCGGTACTCCGTGATCTCCGTTGCATATCACGCAATGTGTTCTTGGTTTCCTAAGAGATCCTCCTTGCTTCTCTTGTCTTTTTTCTGACTCCAGCAGTTCCAGTGTCTGATATCTTCGCTGTAGGAATGTTTGTGTCGATTTGTACGTCGGTATCTCTCTACTGTCTCCAATGTGGTTTTCGTACAGCCTCCTAGTTTCATTGTCCCATTTCGTTATGATAATTCGGGCTATCAATGGGCTCCACGCTTCCGTGTCTGTTCCTAACCCTCCTATGGCTTCCAGACTTTCGTGGAAGGTGTCATGTAGTGATTTCAATGCTCTAGCAGAAGATTCCTTTACTTCCTGCGCTAGTAGCATCCTGTCTATTAATTTAAACAATATCATCCTTGGGTTCTCATACCTATCTTTTAGCATGTTCCAGGCCACTTCGTAGTTGGCCTCGGATATGTTTAAGTGTTGTATCATTCTGTTGGCTTCCCCTCTTACTTGAGTTTTTAGGTACTGCATTTTTTCTGCGTTTGATAACTGGTCGTTTTCATGTATTACTTTAGTAAACAGATCGTGGAAAGTTCTCCACGTTTCATATCTGCCTTCATACACAGGGATTTTTACCTGCGGCAATGTCACACCGTCCCTCCTCTGTGTGCTTTCTGGCCGTTGCATTCCTGGCCTTATTTTCTTTAAAACTTCCCTGACTTTCCTCTTTAGATGATTTATTCTCTCTACTTCTCCAATATCTGTAGCGTCCAGTTCCTCATTTACTGCTGCTTCAATCATTAGTGTATTCACCTTTTCCATGTATTCTCTTAACTCTGACTGCAATTCTTCATCCTCCTGCAAGTCTTGTTCATTTTCTGGCCGTAATAATTCCTCGATTCTTTGTTTTCTTATCTATATCTCCTTTACTTTCGGTGCTTTTCCTCTTTTCAGCACCCTTCCATATTCTTCCAACAGGGTTTTCCCCTCAATGTATGTCTTAAATACCTGATCATAGTATTTTGTTTCAAAATATTTTTCTTTCGTTATACCCCCTTCTAGCAGCTTTTCGTGGTTATTTAAAAATTTTGCCCAATATTCTTCTAATTTTTCCTGTCTATCCCGGATGTATTGTTGATTTTTCCGAGATTGGGAATCCTTTTTTGTATTTGAAACGAGTTTCACTATTTCTGTTCCTATTTCCGCTTGCTTAACGTATAGACTCTCCATGATTATTTTAAAAATTTTTACATTCAGCGGTAAATATATTAGACAATACTAAATGTACGTTATGTATTAAATAAGTATACCTGTATTATAACACTTTCTTTTCTATCGGAATGTGCAATTTAGCGAAATATGAGTTTGACCTTGCCTGCTGTGCTATTCTTTGCATTGAGGTAGGTCAAGATGTAATCCACACACTCTTATAATGATATATATACATATATATATATATATATATATATATATATATATATATATATATATATATATATATATTGTTATCAAAATAAATGAAATTATTTGCTACGTAATTATTTTAATTTTTCGAAATAAAATATTTAATTGTAATTAAAAGCAAGCTATATGTATGAACGTTTCTTTTTTCAAATTGTCATACAAAATTACTGTTTAGTTAATTATAGTTGTGAATGACGTTTATTTTTGTTTTATCAATTCTCTGTATTATTTAAATGGTATGCATTCTAAAGTACATTATTATACGATTGATAGAGTGGAGATTGTTGTTCTAAATTGTTAAATTGTAATAAAAAAAAAAACTTGTTAAATTGTAAGATTGTAAAGTTGGAAGATTTTGTAATTATTCAAAAACTTACGGTTTTTTGTGTTCTTAGACGTTGAGGATCCCTCGCTTCTGGTGGGTTCTGCAATCGGTCCTGTCCTTTGGCTGCTCTGCGGCTCTAGTATGGCTCTCGGCTTTGGTACTGCTCTCGGCTCTAATATGGCTCTCGGCTTTGGTACTGCTCTCGGCTCTAGTAGGGCTCTCGGCTTTGGTACTGCTCTCGGCTCTAGTATGGCTCTCGGCTTTGGTACTGCTCTCGGCTCTAGTCTGGCTCTCGGCTTTGGTACTGCTCTCGGCTCTGGTACCGCTCTCGGCTCTAGTATGGCTCTCGGCTTTGGTACCGCTCTCGGCTCTAGTATGGCTCTCGGCTTTGGTACCGCTCTCGGCTCTAGTATGGCTCTCGGCTTTGGTACTGCTCTCGGCTCTAGTATGGCTCTTTACTTTGGTACTGCTCTCGGCTCTAGTCTGGCTCTCGGCTTTGGTACTGCTCTCGGCTCTAGTACGGCTCTCGGCTTTGGTACTGCTCTCGTTCTCCCGGGTCTAGTGGTCTCTCTCTGCTACTGAGGGTGTTGTTGGCGTGGACTGTATAGGCTCTCTCAAACTTCCTTGAAGTATTCTGTTTCTCGATAGGACCATGAACAAATTCCCTTCGTTGGCTCAGTGAAGATGTTCGTTCTGTTGTAATGGAAACACCAAATAATAGTAGCAGAGTTTATTGTTGAGACGTACACTATGGGTGTAGACCCGGGATTACTTTGAGTAGAGACTGATGAAGTTGATCGTTGAAGACTATATGTTCGTTGAGTGAATATTGATTGAATGCTTCTCTAGTCAAGAGAAATTAGTTTTATATAAATTCTATTTGGGTCAATATTTTTCGCGTACCTAGCGTGATATGTGTATTTAATTTATGTAAATTGTTTAACTTTGTCAGTACTTTTGACTGATGTCCAAATTATTATTTATAATTGACCAAATGTGTATGTAACCTAATTAACTACGTGTGTGTATTTAATAACAAATAGATTCATTCGGTCTACTGGGTGATAAAATTATACTGTCCAATTTCGGATATGAATTATGAAGATTTGATATTGGACACAAAGATTGCTTCACTTTATTGAATAAACGTGCTAACAAAAATGCTTCGCAAAGCTCTAACCTACGGATACTAATTGTTTTTATTGGAGCTACCTTTGACTTGGAGCAAGGTAAATGAATGTGGACCTGATTGTCATGATCTAGACTACGCAAATAAATGCACGCCCCATATGCAATACTAGAGCTATCGGCAAATCCATGAATTTCAATGTATTTGTAATTCTTGCATATGGCATGCCTAGGAAGATTGACTTGACTAAGCTGGGCTAATTCAGATTGGAATTTAATCCAACGTTCTGCTAAATCGTTTGGAATGGGTGCATCCCAAGAAATCTTCTCGAGCCAAAGTTTTTGCATTATAGTTTTGGCTAACACTGTGCATGGACCTAAAAGTCCTAATGGATCAAAAATCTTGGATATTGAAGAAAGAACAGATCGCTTCGTAGGAATTTTATTGATGGGTAGTGTTTCCACCTCAAAATGTAGTAAATCCGCATTACATGACCATGTTAGTCCAAGCGTTTTTGCCTTTTCTTCTGGATCAAACTTCAAAATACATGCATCGTTTGAATGCTGCAAGCCATCTAATACTTTATTGTCATTAGAATACCATTTTCGTAGATTAAAACAACCTGCCTTTAAAATGTTTGAGACGGTTTGACAAATATGTTGGGCGTCTTCAATAGTGTCTGCTCCAGTAAGCATATCGTCAACGTAGAAATCGCGCAGAATAATTTCCGCTATCTCGGGAAAAGTTTTTTCATTGTCTGTGGCGAGTTGGATGAGACATCTTATTGCTAAGTAAGACGCACATGCTTGTCCGTATGTAACGGTGTTTAGAACAAATGTTTTTATTGGTTCGGAAGGATCGTCCCTCCATAATATTCTTTGTAAGTTTTTGCACTCATCGTCAACAGTAATCATGCGATACATTTTCTCGATGTCCGCTGTTACGACATATCGGTGCTGACGAAATCTAATTAGTATTGAAAATAGATCATCCTGTAAGGTAGGCCCGACGCATTGAATATGGTTCAAAGACAACCCTGATGTGGTCCGTGCTGAACAGTCAAATACTACTCGTAGTTTGGTAGTCAAACTTTGTTCACGAAGCACTCCATGATGTGGCATATAGTATACAGGATGAGGATAATCGTTTTCTTCTATCGCAGTCATGTGATTAAGCTCTTGGTATTCTTGTATGAACTGAACGTACAATTCACGGAATGATGGATTTCTTTTTAGTTTTCTTTCAAGGCTGTAGAATCTCTGTTCTGCTTGAACCTTGGATTCACCTAGTGATTCTGGTGACTGCTTTAATGGAAGACGCACAATAAATCGACCGTTCTCGTTACGACGTGTATTTTCCTTGAAGTGCTCTTCACAAAATTGCTCTTCAGTGGAGAGAATCTATTCTCTATATCTAGAATTGCCGTAGATTGGCATTCCTCCAATTCCCAAAATTTTGCTAATTGCATTTGCAAATCCAAATTAATACTAGTGCTGAGGTGGCATCTGATATTGTTTAAACTAGAGAGGCCGACCTGACCCGATGCAACCCATCCTAGATGAGTCTCTTGGAAGACGTACTGGTTGATTTTGATTTGGTTGGGACATAATAGTTGCCAAAATAGATCTGCCCCAATTAAAATGTCAATAGGTCTAGATTCGAGAAACTTAGAATCCGCTAGGATAATATTGCTTGGGATATTCAAGGTTTCATTATCGACAAATGTTGCAGGTAGATTGCTAGTTATTTCCTTTAGAATAAAAAATGTAACATCAGCCTTAAAATAGTGATATTGTGATTCTATACATATATTGCACTTTCTGGAAGAACAAGAAGTCTGATTGCTGATGCCAGTGATCGAAAGATTGGTAGCTTGACCCTGAAAACCTAAGAGATTGAAGAAGCGCTCGGTTATGAATGATTTCTGAGAACCTGAATGTAGAAGCGCACGCGCAATGTGATATTTACCCCTCGAATCTGCTATTTTTACACAGGCAGTTGATAAAATTGTTTGCTGCACAGAGGGCAATGCAGTTATGGTAGTTAGAGAAGTGTTATTGTTTGCTATAGTTTCATTGTTTTCATGTTTATTACTAGAGATTTCCTCATGAATAAGAGTATTGTGCCATTGCTTACATTTTCGGCAAGGTCCTAGTTTGCATTTAGAACGAATATGGCCTGTTCTTAAGCAGTTTAGACATAATTTGGCTTTATTGACAAAATTGCGCCTCTCAAAAATAGAAAGCCTAAGAAATTGCTCACAGGAATAAATTGAATGATCGCCCTTGCAGAAAACACAACCTTTGCTAGTACCGTTAAACTCGCTTGTAGAAGTAAAACTTCGAGCATACCCTTTAGACCGTTGTTTGGCATCGAATTTACCCGATTTCTCTTGTATTGAAGGCTGCTTTTCAATCTTACCCTCTATTTTTTCTAAATAGTCTGCACGATCCCTTAGAAATCGCTTTAAATCGCTTCACGTTTCGTCTTGCATCTCTTTAGTATGTTTTTCCCAATCACGTAAAATATTATTGTCAAATTTAGATGTAATCATATGAATCAAGAGTAGATCCCAATTGTCAGTACTTTTATTTAAATTCTCTAATGCCTGCAAATGATTAGAAACTTCATTAACCAATGCTCGTATTTTGTGTGAAGTTTCTTTGCTTATTGTTTCTATATTAAAAAGTGCTTTTACGTGCTTGTGAATTAACATTTTAGCCCTATCGTATCTTTCGCATAGTGAGTTCCAAGCACTGTTGTAATAAGAAGCCCCGAATTTAATTTTTTTAATGACTTGTGCCGCGGAACCTTCTAATGAACCTTTAAGATAATAATATTTTTTCATATCGTCCAATTTTTTATTGCTGTGTATCATGGCTATGTAAGTATCACGGAATTCGATCCAGTCCTCGTAGTTACCGCTAAATGTTTTTAGATGCATTGGAGGCAAAGAACTCAAATTTATATTGTCATTATCAGGAATATTGCTTGAATTTGAATTATCGTATTTGCTTATCAAGTGTTTGGCTAGTGCCACAGAATCGAAATAATTGTTTTCGAAAGTGAACCTTTCGTTATCCTGAGTTTGTTGTAATTCTAGTTCTCCCTCAGCACTGATATCGATATCGCTTTGAATACTATCGAATTCCCCACATAATGGTTCTATCTTTTCTAGTCTTAATTTTAATTTTAAAATGTCCTGTTCTGAAATATTTGCCTCATTTGCCATATTGTTAACTATGCTAGTAAAGCTTGATAGTTTAGAATTTAGCGATGTGCGGCGCGAAATGAGTTTTTTCAGTTCTGCTTTCATGTTTAATCGAGTGCAAACACCACCAAAAAGATCGTTTAAATATAGTGTAATGTTAGCTAGATATGTTTGAAAAGAAAGAAAATAAAAAATATTTTAAGTTGAAAATTGATTCACCCTGTATATTGAATTTGCAGTAATTTTAACCTACTTAAAATAAATATCGTATTTGAGGTGACTGTAATATAGTTCAAACTTAAATTTATAGCTTTATTTTCAAAACAAATAAATTAAATTAATGAGGCTATAATAAAAAATGTTATTGTTTGGAATAGATAAAAAAGGATCGCTCACTCACCAATTTGCCGGTAAAAAGTGTTTGTCTTTCTTGGCGTCGACACAACCGTAGAAACTTGAGTTTCAGCCTTTCTATAGTTCGTCAAGAAATGTTCCATCCGCGCTCGTTTGGACCAATAATGTTTATTGTATTGTAACTAGGCAAAATTAAAACTACGGTGGACTGTAAAACACTGGCTTTAATGCTGTTTAAACAAAAACATGATCGTCTTTTGTAAAATGAAAACTGTTTCTTGCACGAATTTATTGTCTTTACCGAAACTGCCAACGGCTTTGCTGGTTGATGTCTAGTCTCGATCTCTCTCTGTCGTCTCCTCGGTGCGCGCACTCCTGGTTGAAGACACGCACACTGTTGCCGGTTGTACAAAGTCTAAGATAATTGTTTGCGGCGCAAACAGGAATACTCTGGTGTATTAGATCTACCTATGGATTAGCAGTAAGGTAAGAGATGAGGACTTGTTACTCGATTTTACTACTCCATAGATCCCAACCAGAAGAGTGCATACGCTTAAAAAACCGAATGATGATGATAATGACCTGTTGCTTTTGAGGTTTTATTTTTCACCATCCAGTTCACTTTTGGTATTGTTGATATAATTGTAAACGTTAAAAATTATTTCACGTGATTTTTCTTTTATCAGAGCATAACTTTGCACCATTTTGCGGGAGAGGTGGATAATTTGTAAACAATTATCCACTTCGGGTTAAATTGGTACGAAAATAAGGATCTGCGCTAAACATTCGTTACTGGCGGTTAGAATTAAAAACTTACTTTCCGTGTCCGAAACACCAACAGCTTAAAATTTTGTATTTCCAATGGCTGGCCACATAGATGGCCCTCTCATTCGCTAAAAATAGGTCTTCTTCTGTGCAGGTCTCTCTCATTTCTGTAGATGGTGTCTATTCTGAACCGTGTCACAATCGCAGGTATTGTCCTTCTGGTATCACCATTTCTTCAGGTTACTAGCACAAAGTGAAACGCCAGTTTTTAGTCTGTTTAGCGCTTTCCATGTGAGATATGGCAAATTATGTACAGCATCAATTTCCTCTGAGGGGGCAAAATGTGTTGTAGCTGACGCTTGCCATAGGTGTATTCGGCGCGTCTTTGGCTCTTCGGAAAGTGGTCATGATCTTTTCAGAAAGCTTTTCCGAGATCTTAGTCTACTTGGCTCAACTTGGTGATCATACAAGGTGTGTCTTCGATCCGTCTCCTGCTTCTTTCGTTCTATTTCTGACGTGACTTGTCTTTTGATAGCAGGTGGAGCGATTCTAACTATAGGATAGACCTCTTCGATCGGTGTCGGTTTCAGGCAACCAGATATTATACGGACCGTTTCATTTAACGCAACATCGACGTTTTTAGCGTGAGGAGAGTTTTCCCACACTGGTGCTCCAAACTTGAGCTAAGGCAGAAGTACGGAGAGTGTGTGTTTGTGCTCCCCATTTTGTATTTGTTAGTTTGCGGATGATATTATTTCTAGTGCTTACTTTTTTCTTGGCATCTTAACAGTGATATCGATAAGACAGAGTTCTATCCAGACGTACGCCGAGATATTTTGGCATCTCATTGTGTTCCAGCATCTAACCACGCCATTCCACCTTCAGTGTCCTTCGGGCATGCTTGTTTCTAAGGTGGAAAGCACACACCTGGGTTTTTATAGGATTGGGTTTCAGATGGTTTTCGTCATAATATAGTGCTAAGTCTTCAAGAACATCTGTCAGTTTTACTTCGACTTCATTGAAGTCCTGTACTTCCCTGAGCTACCACAGCTGTATCATCCGCGTAAATAAACTGTCTTGTTTATTGGTTTTTGGGTTAGTCGTTGGTGTAAATGTTGTATAGCATCGGCGCGAGGACACTTCCCTGTGGGAGTCCATTTTTTTGATCCCTCCACCGACTGTTTTTGGACTTGAGCGTTACGTAGAAGCGTCTATTCTGGAGAATACATTTCATTAACCTTGTTAGTCGGAAATCCTTTGTAGTTTCGTAGAGTTTAACCAGCAGCCGTTGGTGGTTAACTGTGTCATAGGTGACAGTCAGGTCTATGAACGCTACTCCTGTTATTTCTTTTCGTTTAAAGCCATCTTCAATATGTTGGGCGAGATTAAGAATTTGAATGCAGCAGCATTTACCGGGTCTAAAATCTGCTTGTTCAGGAATAATTTTAGTGTTCACAGATTCAGCGATCTGGTTCAGCATCATTCTTTTAAACTCCTTGAAAAGGTGACACAACAGAGAGACAGGTCTAAAACTCTTTGTATCAGCCGGATCCTTTCCTGGTTTTAAGAGGGCCACCACTCTAGCTTTCCTCCAGATTTTGGGGATTTGGAATGTACGTACGCAACAGTTCATCATTTTTACGAGCCACTCTAGGGCCTTTGGTCCAAAGTGCTTTATTTGTTCTATTCGTATATCGTCTAGGCCAGCCGCTTTATTATCTTTTATTTGATGAATGGCACTTCTCATCTCCTCCAGACAAAGGAGGTACCTATAAAATCCTCTTCTTCGTCGATATTTCGTTTAACTTTCACTTTGTTCTTCCTCGATGTCATCTTACCATTCGTCAGGAGACAATGATCTATCTGATCGGGTGTGACTTTTGTCAGATTGGGTGCCGGGGCAGCGGGATTGTTACCAAGATTCCGAAAGATGATTTCCAAGCGCGTCTGCTGTTTTGTTTCATGTCTAGACTCGTGACAAGCTTGTACCACCTGTTCGTTCTCTTGGCGGATATCGTATGTAGCACTTTCTCTCCGTTTTGCATTGTTGCTTCCAAAAACGAAATCGTCTTCATATCGCTGCTCGTACCTTTTAAGTAAGGGTTTAGATTCTTTATTTAACCCCGCTATGTATTCGGTTCGGCAACCTCTAGAAATATATTTTCGTAATATTTATTTTACAATTTATACAAATTTATCGTATGAATCAGAGCACGATTCTAGCTATCTGGGAAACTTCTTGATCTAATGCTTCAGCGAATTTTTCCCATTTTGCTTTAGTGAAATTGAACCTTCTTTTGAAAGAATCAATTTTCTATCTGATTGCCACGTTCAAAAGGCAAGTTATTGGTCACCTGGTCTCCAATCCTATCGCTGACAAATATATTGTCTGGGTTGTAACCTCTGCGCCATCTTATGCTGTTGAAAGACGCTGTTTTGGATCATGAATAAGTTTGAGGTTCATGTTTTCAGCCCAATTTTCTAGATGTTTGCCATTGGAGTCTGTTTCGTTGTACACCCACGCGATACTGTGACAGTTGAAGTCACTGAGTATAAATTTTATTTGCTGTGATTGAAAGTTATCCTATTCCTCAAAAACAAAGTCAGCGTTTGGCGGTTTGTAGATGCACGTTACCCTACAAGACTTTAGTTCCACTAAAAGGCTCTCGATGTCATCTCGATGTGTTAAAGATGTGGAAACTATGTCGGTATCTGGTTTGACGAAGACGGCGCTACCATATTGGTCGTGTGGTCTCTCCAGTACAAGTCTTATACCTCGAGAGCTTGGTCTGCGGCTTGCAGAACCTCGATTGGTTTCTTGAACCAGTAGGACATCGACACATATATAGTAGGACATATATATATATATATATATATATATATATATATATATATATATATATATATATATATATATGTAAAAGTAAACCTATGTTTATTTTAAGTGAAACAGCAGGGCTTAGTTATTTTTAGTTATTTAAAGTTTTAGGTTGTATGACTGTTTAAGTTTTATTGACATTGACATATTGTAAATTGTATGGTACAATTGTCAAATTACTTAATGGCGTAAGAAATAGCATTGTTCTTGATTCTCTTTTTAGGTTTGTATATTTGTTAAGTTATTTTAGTTATGTTATTATTGTTAATAATTTATATTGTAGAATTTTAACGATAATAAACTCTTTTTAGACGAATTCAAACTGCTATCTCTTCACATGAATAAGGGTATGATATTACACTTATAAATCAAGAACTTAAGCTGATAAAAAAAATATAGTGATAACTATAAATTTCCAAGCCGTTATTTGGATAAAACGATATTTAAGAATGAATTTTACATCAATGAGAATTTGCATGGCTATAGAAGCAAACAGTAGTGATAGTAAGAAAAATGTATATAAATTTAAGTGGCTGCAGCCAACAGGGTCCCGTTTTTATTATGAAATCCCCTTTGAAAAACAACTTCAAATTGATCATTCTGAACTATTTCATCTGAAAAAAGTGAAGAATATGTTAGCATCTATGAAAACAAGAGGATCCTTTAGAACATGTACTATAGCATTAGAAGACAATTTGAAGGAGATTTATTTTGATTCAGATGGTGATGTGGTTTATCAAAGTGAGTACTTACAACAGACCTTATTACCAGTGTATGAGAAGATAGAAACAGCTGAACAATTTCCATCATTTGCTGAGTTGCTCCAGAAATTTAATGACACAAATTTACCTAAAGTTGAAAAGAAAAATTTAAAAAAAATAAAAGATGATTTTGTACTTCGAAATTTTGATGGAAATAATGTTCCAATGAATTCATGGCTCAAGACCTTCGAATCAGAATGTTTGCGATGTGAGGTGGTTGCTGATGAAGACAAGATTTTGATTCTACGTTTGTTTCTTGATGGAATAGCAAAAGAATGGTTTGAATCAAAAACAATAACATTAGGCTTAGATAACAGTTTTGAGGTATGGAAAATTAATTTTTTAGATAGTTTTTGTGAAACAGGTTGGCATAATCATAGGCAAGCTTATTCTTTTAGGTATATAGGTGGTAGTATTGTTGATTATGCGTTTCGTAAAGAAAATTTATTGCTAAATATAAAGAATGATTTTCCCATTGATATACTAATTGATTTAATTGTAACAAATTTGCCAATTTATATACAAGATAATATTAATAGAGCTGACGTTACAACAATGGAAAAATTGGTAGGTGAATTACGAAAATTGGAAAGTTTAGTTATAAAAAAGAAGAATAAATTGGAGACAAAACCAAATTTTTATCAAAAATCTACTATAATACCAGAAGAACAGAAAACTACTTGTCAATATTGTGATAAAAAAGGATTCCCTGGGAGGTTTCATCCAGAGGCAATATGCCGTTTAAAGCAAAAAGATAAAAAGGTAACAAAAGAAAACAAATCAAATGATATTAAATATATTAATAATATTGCTATACAGGAGACATTAAATGAAACAGTAACGGAACAAAAAAACTAGATTTGCTGCCATTGATCAAATTAAAAGTATTCCTAAATAATAAAGAATTATGTGGAGTTTATGACCCAGGCTCAAATGTTACTCTTCTGAATTCGAAGGTGGCAAGAAAGTTAGGATTAGATATTCAAGAAGATAGGAATATGTTTAAAACGATAAATGGCAGAACAAATTTTACAGGAAAACTAGTTGCAAAACTGAAAATTAATAAAATTGAGAAAAATATTAATCTTTTTGTAATTAATGATGAATATTTTGAGTACGATATTCTACTCGGATTAGATTCTATTTTAAATTTTCAAATGAAACAAGATTTTGATTTAGAGATTTATCAAAGATTATACGGAAAAATTTAAGAAAAAATCGAAAAATTTAATTATAATATTAATATTACAGAATACTCTATAAACTTTAATGAGGGAATTCCCACAGAACTTTTTGAAGCAAAATTACAACATTTATTGCCATATCAGAAAAATAAAATAGAAATATTACTAAATAAATATGACAATATTTTTGCAAAACATAAATTTGACATTGGGCAGGTTCAAAATAATGAAGCTCAAATTAAACTTTTAGAACATAAATTTGTTGCAAAAAGACCCTATAGATGCTCGATAGAAGACCAAAAAGAGATAGAATTTCAAATAGGACAATTATTAAAAGCAAATTTAATAGAAGAATCATCTTCACCTTTTGCAGCACCTGTTACATTGGCTTTTAAAAAAGATGAAGGATCTAAAACAAGATTGTGCATTGACTTTCGTGAGTTAAACAAATTAATTATTCCTGAACCCCAACCTTTTTCTTTAATTGACGAGATTTTGACCAAAACAAGGAATGCTAGGTTCTTTACTACTTTAGATATAAATTCTGCTTTTTGGTGTATTCCAGTTCGGATAAAAGATAAATACAAGACAGCCTTCGTTACCCAAAGTGGTCATTGGCAATGGAAATGCTTACCTTTTGGGCTTAAAACATCTCCCGCAATATTTCAAAGAATTTTAAGTAATATTATCAGGAAGCATAATTTAAATTCATTTTGTATAAACTACATAGATGACATTTTAATATTCTCATTATCATTTGAAGAACACTTAGACCATATAGAAAGACTTATGAAAGCAATTATTGAAGAGGGATTTAGGCTCAAACTTCTAAAATGTAATTTTGCAAGAGAAGAGGTTAAATATTTGGGACACATTGTGGGACACAATTCAGTTCGTCCGTTACATGATAATTTAATATCGATCAGAGATTTTCCAGCACCAGACACGAGAAAAAAAGTACGACAGTTTTTGGGAAAAGTAAATTTTTACCACAAATATATAAAAGATTCAGCTAGGTTATTAGAGCCACTACATAATTTACTTAGAAAAGATATCAAATTCCACTGGTCTTTAAGCTGCCAAACAGCTTTTGATAGGGCAAAGAATATCCTCTGTTCTGAACCTATACTAGCCATTTTTAACCCAAATGCTCCTACAACTATATATACAGATGCTAGTGTTCTAGGAATTGGTGCGGTTCTGAAACAAAAACAAAGAGATGGAGAAATGAAACCCGTAGCATACTTTTCAAAAAAATTGAACAAATATCAAAAAAATAAAAAGGCTATTTTTTTAGAATGCCTGGCAATTAAAGAAGCAATAAAATTTTGGCAATACTGGCTAATGGGAAGAAAATTTCTCGTTATTACTGATCATAAACCCCTTGAGGGAAGAGAACTTCGTACAAGATCAGATGAAGAATTAGGAGATATGACACATTTTCTTTCACAATTTGACTTCGACATTAAATATGAACCTGGAAAAGAAAATGTAGAAGCAGACTGCCTTTCTAGAAACCCAGTGTTGGAAAATATGAAAAATGCAGAAACATTCATAAGAACAGTAAACCTAGTCACATTAACTGAGATAAAACAAGACCAAAATAATAATCGACAAGTTATAGATACAATGAGAGGAACAATTTTGAACCAAGATATATTTTATAAATTAAGGAAGAATGAAAAAAGAATAATTTTATCCAAAGATTTTGGAAAAGAGTTAATAACAAAAGTTCACAAATTTTATGGTCATATTTGTGCTGGTAAAGTAACAAACAAAATTAGAAATTTTTACTACATTAAGAATATAGATTCACTAGCAAAGGATATCTGTCAAAAATGCGAGATCTGCTGTAAAAATAAAACAAGAATCGGTCCAAAATATGGTCTTCTGTCACAATTGGGTCCAGCAAAAGAACCTTTTCAGATAATGTCCTTAGATACAATAGGAGGATTTGGTGGCAATCGTTCGACAAAAAAATTCCTCCACTTACTTGTAGATCACTTCACCAGATATGCGTTTGCAGTTACTTCTAAAAATCAGACCACAGATGATTTCATAAAATTAATCGCCAAAATTCAAGATAAACACCCCATAAAAACATTATTAACAGATCAGTATCCAGGAATTAATTCCAAAATATTTAGAAATCATATGAAACATTTAAATATTCAATTAATTTTTACAGCAGTAGACTGTCCATTCTCGAATGGATTAAATGAAAGACTTAATCAGACATTAGTTAACAGAATAAGATGCAAACAAAATGAAACTAGAATTCGAGCATGGACAAAAATAGCTGAAGAATGTATAGAGGAATACAATAAAACAGATCATTCTGTAACCGGATATAGCCCAGAATATTTGCTTTTTGGAAAAGCAGATCCGATTGTTCCCGAGGAACTGTGTGAGACAACAAATGTATCAAAAGATAAAGAAATAGCCTATAAAAATTCGGTACGACATCATGAATATAATAAAAAACTGTATGACAAAAATAGAAAATCCTATGAATTCAAAGAGGGAGATTGGGCATATGTAGAAAATAAATCAAAACTAAATAGAAAAAAACTTGACGAAGTAAGAGTAGGTCCTTTTCAAATAAAAAAACAAATTTCAAATACATTATATGAAGTAGATATTGGATACAAAAAGAATGATATGAATTATTTCCATATTTCAAAATTGATGCCTTGTGATAAACCATATACTTAGATGGTTTATCATACCTTTTTGGTAGGGGGATGTAAAAGTAAACCTATGTTTATTTTAAGTGAAACAGCAGGGTTTAGTTATTTTTAGTTATTTAAAGTTTTAGGTTGTATGACTGTTTAAGTTTTATTGACATTGACATATTGTAAATTGTATGGTACAATTGTCAAATTACTTAATGGCGTAAGAAATAGCATTGTTCTTGATTCTCTTTTTAGGTTTGTATATTTGTTTTTAGACGAATTCAAACTGCTATCTCTTCACATGAATAAGGGTATGATATTACACTTATATATATATATATATATATATATATATATATATATATATATATATATATATATATCTAGTCATTAGAAGGGTCCATCGATATTTCAGTGAAGTAATATTGTGAAATAAAGAAATATTTAGGTTCTGAATTATGACGTGTCACTATCGGACTTAAATTTGTATTACTAAAAATTTTCTTTTTTTTAGTGTAGTGATGATTCGTTTTACAGATCTCCGTTTTTAATTAGGGTAAACTGTGCTTCACATAATAATAACTGCTAATATATCTGTAGTAAAATCCTTATTACACGTCAAATAACTGTCAAAGTTTTAACACGCTTTTTTAATTTCCTCACGGATTTAAAATATTTAAACAGTGTGAACAGATTTGCTTCGACGTGTTAACAATACGAAGCGAAGTGTTTCAATCACCATGTGATAAGGAAACTAGTATCTAATTTGGTTTAATATTTCGAAAGTCTAATTTAATTGTATACTAATTGATGTAGTTATTGATGTAATTACAGATAACCAGTGAAAATCCCAAGAAATCAGGTGAGATCCTTTTTACTTCTTTCCAAATTGGGAGAGGGTCTATCAGGTACTCTCACATATTGTGTTGCAGTCTGGGTAACCAGGAATACACACATCATGAACAGCACTCCACCATCTACATCTATACTTAACAACTCCAATTTTAACCCAAAATCATATGTCGCTGATTTCGAATACTGCTTTATTTGAATATTAAAGCAATTGCTGAAATAGTTCACCCAAAAAATATAAATTTTGTATTTTGCATTTCTTATAATCGAATCTGCATTTTTCTCACATCTATCGACATCGTTGATCAACTAATAAAAAATACACCGCACGTCATAATTAATCCTACCGTCGTCTCTATCCACAGGCTTATTTCTCCGGCCAAAAGAATGCTTATTTCAAATGTATGTCCTTCCATCCCGCATTCACTAATCGAACAGTCCCTAAAAGTTATTGGCTAATAACTAGCAGTACCTGTTACTATTGTAAAATGCGAAACATCGAATGATCGGTATGCACATATCATAAGTTTTCGTAGGGTAATATTTATAATCCCTGACAAGGAGGACTTCGAAATGCAATTTTCCCTAAAAATTAACTAGAGTTTTTGCTTCAGTTAAATGCTCCTCCCTCTTATTCATTTTCAGCTGACTTCCTAACTTCATTAAAAGAATTTCTTCAGAAATTGAGTCCATCCCCGTTAACGACACAAACACCCCGGTTACCATTATGGATTTATCCATCCCTCGTCATACTAATTCACAGCTTATATTGACAGTAGGACAAAAAGAGGACACTCTACCGATAGTCCTCCTGACACTCCTACCATTCTCTCTCCATCCGTTATTCTTGCCACATCAACTTCTTTTCCTCCTTCGACATTCTCGATGCCACCCAGACCAGCCAAAAAAAGGTCCAAATCTAATCTTTGATCGGATCACTAAATGAAACCTAATTGTATTTCCGCTATAGAAACTATTTATAAAGATAATACGGCTAATTTTACACTCAATTCCACTTAACCTATTGCTTTTCTTGAGAATTCTTTTGGATGTCTCACCTCACTACAAGAAGCTAAAAATGTTTCCTTTAGCATAGCTGGTATTCAAAGGGACTTATCGCAGCTATACACAGGCTCAAAAGAAAGATCACATAAAAACCGTATCACTAGAATGAAAAAAGTTTAAACAACAGCTCTATCGCTGACTTACAAGATTATATAAGTGCCTCTTCCGATAACCCCTCTGATGACGAATTCAATCACAGCAAACATAATAAATAGAAATCCCCCTCTTTCTCTCGCATTTATTCGTTATTTCTTCCCTCTGTATATTTTTACTTTATCTTTTGCCTCATTTTCGTATACAAGTTTTTTAGCGGAATTGCGTGGATTCTTCCTTCGGTTGGAGAGAATCCAACACCTAACATCACAATTTAAACCAGATATTATATGCCTGCAAGAAACCAATAGAAAGAATTTTAAACACTCATATTTACAACACTTCGAGGGGTACCCGTATATTAGGACCAATTACATAAAAGCCAGTGGCGGCACTTCTATCTTTATTTCTTTCGACATTCTCTCATCACACCTTTTACTTTTTTCTAAATTAGTCTACTAGTTGCATGCATCTATATCTAAAATTTTGCAAGCGGCAATAAATATTATAATCAACAAGACTCACTCTCTGAGACTAACTGTATCTCTAGTAAAATCCAAGATTATTAAATTTAGCAGACGGCCTTTAATTAATCATTGTTAAATACTGGGTTTGACATTTGACTCTCGCCTCTCTTGGAAGCAGCATATCTAGAAGTTAAAAAGTTCCTGCCACTAAAGAATAAATATTTTTAAAACACTCTCATTATCACTGGGGTGCAGATAAAAAGTAGCTCCTTAGAGTATATAAAGCACTTATTCGCTCTAAATTAGATCTGTAATCCTTAAACTATATCCATAACACAGCCCTTCGACTATGTCTAGGCGCATTTCATTCCAGTTCATCTGATAGCCTCTACTGTGAAGCCGATGAACTCTTTTCTCTGGATTAGACCTTCTTCTTTTCTATGCTGCATCTGTCTTTTCTACGCATTAATCTTGTCTACCCGTTATTCACAATAGTCTATACCACACCCTCCCCAATTATAAATAACGACATCAACTCCACAATAATAAACGACATCAACTTTACACTCACAAATCCCATCCCCTTCCTTCCAATTTCTCCTTGGATTATGCACCCCCCTTAATTTAACATATATTTATTTAACAAAATTTAATAAATACGAAACACCTAAAGAACTCATGGTAAAGGTATTTTTTGAAATTATACACAATAATCACTTGGATCAAGTATTATACACGGATGCTTCCGAAAGTGATTTTGGGGGTTGGCAGTTTACTCCCCTCTTAAAACAATCATTTTTACTTTCCTTATTCCTCTTTTGTGCAGTTTAGATATTGAAGAATTGTATAGTATCCTACAGGCTGCCAAGCATATTATCCCGAAAAAAAAGTTACTATTTATACAGACTCTCTAGCTTTCATTTTATGTATTCAGGAATTATTTACCGATTATCCCCTTGTACAAAATATTCATCACTGTTACCATCACCTTACTACATTTAATACTAACATAACCTTTATATGGATTCTCGCATTGATAAACCTGGCAATGAACTTGCAGATCAGCATGGTAAAACAGCTTCAACAAATGCTACATCAATAACTCACATCCAAATTTACAAAGATTTAAAAACAGAAGAATACAGATTCATCAGAAGATTATGGCAAACCCACTGGAGCTACTTAAATACATCATTACGTGCAATACAGCCCTCATTGTATAAGCCATTATACACTGGCCCCACGGGACTATCTAGGCAAGGCATTACAATTATACGAAGAACCCGTATAGGCCATTCCAAACTAACACACAGCTTCCCGATGACATCAGATGTTCGACCTATCTGTCAAACATGCCAGTGCCAACTAACAGTGAAACAAACACATTCTTACCGAATGTCATCAATACAGTTCAGTAAGACGAGAGCTAAATCTCAAACTAGAGCTAGGCGACAGTCTCAGTGATCACAACTAGATAGACAGAGTTCTCCAGTTTTTTAGAAAAATAATATTGTATTATAAACTCCAAATTATTTTTATGGTCTATGCCCATCTCTCTGAAATCAGAGAGCGTATGGGCATAGACATTGACGTCCTGGAAACTATAGAATGCAAAAGGCTGAAATGGTATGGCCATGTAGAAAGGATGAATGATCAACGATGGCCAAAGAGAATGTTACAGTGGATCCCCACCAACCGCAGGAAAAAGGGAAGACCAAGAAGATCGTGGAGACAAGAAGTAAAAGATGCAATGGAAGATAGGGGTCTACAAGTAGATGACTGGAACGATCGCAAGCGTTGGAAACTAGGTTGCGAGAAACGGCGGCAGCTATAATAAACTCGTTATATATATATATATATATATATATATATATATATATATATATATATATATATATATATATATATATATATATATATATATATATATATATATATATATATATATATATATATATATATGTATACATATATATATATATATATATATTATATATATATATATATATATATATATATATATATATATAATACAACGGGAATTCACTCTATAACATATTGCGGTTACCATAACTCCTTAATAAAATCAAACAAATATGTCATTTATTTAGATATGTCAAAAAAATTTAAATTTTCATTCTTATAGTTGTAAGTATTAAAATATTCATTTTGTTTACATATAATCATTAATTATTCTAATAAATTTACAGTTTTCTCCTGAAGAAGTCACAAAATCGTGACGAAATATTGAGACTGAACAAATAGAGTTTTATTTCCTGACCGATTGCTGATACTATAAATCAATATATATATTTATATATATATATATATATATTTATATATATATATATATATATATATATATATATATATATATATAAATATATATATATATATATATATTATTATTTTTATATGGCATAACTTATTAATGTTACTATACCTCTTGTAATATTGTTTGTAATCGCCCCCGTGCGAGTGGCCATGATTGCCGAGGCCGTAAATGTAAATAAAAAAATCCTTATTTATACCACTAACATTACTTACACCAATAATTATTCTTTACTAAAAAGTAAATAAAATTAATCTAAAATAAGAACAAATGATTGTGATTATTTTTAATAAATGTTTTACTGGTTGACTGAATGATGTGCTTACTGTGAAGTCTGCATTGATATTAGTTTTCTTCATTTTAGGTGCTGGTGCTAAAAACTTTTTTCTTTTAGATCTGTATCTGGTGGCGTACGTATATTATTAATGTTGGGTTTTGGCTGATATTTTTTAAGCCTTTTGTGTCAGTTTTAATATCAATATTGTTGGTGGTAGTTTTTTGGTAATATATTTTATCGGACTCTCGTTTTACTAATTATGAAGATATTATAAAGTCTAGCAAACAAAAGATAAAATTAGTCATCCAAAGTCACGCGTCGTATCTGGTCAGAAATAGCCGAAATCACATGTCAATCATGAATTCTCGTAAATTTTGAATTCGACCATTGGCGCGTAAGAAAATAGGTTTCCTTGCTGGTCACTTTACATTGTAACAATAGAATATTATATTTCTGCTTATAATAATAAAAATAATACATTAAATCTGGTTTATAATATATATTCTTTTTATTTTAGAAAGATATTCAATTATTTAGTTTATTAATAGAAATAGTACTAGCAACCGCAGTGGCTTGTTTAGTCTGTACAGTCTGTCCCAAACCCTTCTTTCAGTGCGTCACTAATTTTGACGTCATATAGGATTTTAAGAATGTCGAGAATTATTGCGTGACATTTTAGTTAAATTTGACAGTTGCAGGATTGCAACTTCTCTTTTTCTAATTGAAAATAATTTAATAATTTTAATTTTAGTCTTTGTTCTTTCTCGATATATCTCGGCATATTTAAAATATTTTTATGACAATAAATACAAAATTAAATTTTCACTGTAAAATGTCAGATAATACTAACCTGGAATGACAATTATCATTTTTTCAGTTGACATTGTGAAAGTACTGTCACATGCGCATCATTGATTGGATATCTATTTAGCGTATTCTAAATTCCAACCAATTATACATCCGTAAGTAGAATTAGCTTTACGATAAATAATTTTCCAAGTTCTATGTATAATAACCACAGACTCACGTTTTTTTCTGTCACTTCTAGCTTAATGTGTTAGAGAGAATTCGATCAACTATGACGCACTGAAAGAAGGGTTTGGGACGAACTATATGTAGATATTGACTTGACTAAAAACATACCAAAACGAGTTTATTTGGAAGAAGTTGATCTAAGTCGATCTGAAGTATTCTCCCCGCAATTGATCCTGCGTATTCAGCAGTAAACAAAACGAAAGGCAATTATTAAGATTTGAAGATAAGAAGTTTATTTCTGAGAAAATTTAAATCCCTTTAGTGTCAAAATAACCTAGTTAGTTTAATTAATAAGGGAATTATTAAATGTCCTAACATTATTGTCAAAATGTATTTACACAGCAAAATAAAGACATAGATGAATTTTGACAGCTGAATCAGCAGCTAAATGAACGATTACTGCAACGAAGCAAATACTTTCATTTTACGAGCGTCAATAAAAACTGAAAATTCCACCAAAAGAAGAACTGGAATACAAATTAAACGCGTAACATGCATGGTATGAAACAGGAATGATAACCAAGCTCAACAAAATGAAAAAACTTGGTGTTGTAACGATGAGTCAAAGCCATCACCGTTAAACCAGCGTGCGCGCGAACCAACCCATGAAGTAGGAGTGTATCGACAGTAGAAAGGGCAAAACTAATTACACAGCTCCGCTATATAAACCGCAACATTTCCTCATAGAGCAGAATCGACAGGTGTTGACTGAAGGTTCTCTTCTTCCCTACCCCGGCTTGTGAACGTGTTGAGTTCACAAGTTGTTCCGTCTCCCATACCGCCGCTATCCGAAGAGCGTGTTGAGCTCTTCACTACCCGTACTCTGAAGCAGTCGTGTTGAGACTGTCGAGGAGTGTCCTATTAACCCGAATCACTTAAGGGACGTGTTGAGTTCCTTTCCTTCCTTTGTACCTATCGTCCGCTGTTATTAAATCGATACAACGTTACCGCAAAGTTTCACACTCGCTTGCAGATAAGACTAGTTCCATATGACAAGGTCAAGCTTAATTTGAATAAATAGGCCAGGTACTGAGAAGACTAAACCAAATTGTAAATATGTACATAAGATTTTTGTCAATTTAATTTAAGGAAGACAATAAAGTTTTATTTTTATTTTGAACTCTGTCTCTGACTGTCTAAAAGCTACCCGGATAGTGACTCCCATGAGAGGACATCACAAATATCCTGTTTAGTTCTTCTTGGTGATTGAATTCACCATGTCTTCTGATCATTGTTTGAATATCAATGATGTAGTCTTTTACACCTTCGTTGTTTCGTTGGAGTCGGTTCCGGATTTGAGCTTCCAGAGATTGCGTGAGAACGGAGGAAACGAAGAAATTGCGGAAATCTTGTTCGAAGTCTTTTAATTCGTTCCAATATTTATTATTGTTTCTGTACCATAGTAATGCTTTCCCGTTTAATGTTTCTGGTAGAGCTTGTAAAACGTGGGTGTCTTGTAGGCCGTAAGCTGTCTGGAGTTCTTTCAACCGTTCTATGAATTCTATTGGGTCTCTTGAACCGTCAAAGTGTAACCCCCATTTGCGTACTATTTCCATCTTTCTTTGTCTGTCTTCCATCTGGTTTTCTTCTATTTCCTCTGGGTTTTGGCCTTTTTGAGTTGGTGCCTTGATAATCGCAACTAATCTCGCTCTTAGCTCGCTGAAATTCCCTTCCGTCGGCTGTTCTCTGTTTGTTAATTCGGCTATAAGTTCGTCTTTCTTTAATAGGTACACCCAACTAACCTTCGACGTTTCCGGAGCGTCTGTCATTATTGAACTGTGAATCACCCTGTCTTTGATTAAAATTTGAAATATAGTACTGTCTTATGAAAATAAAATTCGGAATTCGGTCGGTATTATTGTTTAAAACGTATTTTTCTGCTCGGGCGCCATTTGTGATGTCCTCTCATGGGAGTCACTATCCGGGTAGCTTTTAGACAGTCAGAGACAGAGTTCAAAATAAAAATAAAACTTTATTGTCTTCCTTAAATTAAATTGACAAAAATCTTATGTACATATTTACAATTTGGTTTAGTCTTCTCAGTACCTGGCCTATTTATTCAAATTAAGCTTGACCTTGTCATATGGAACTAGTCTTATCGGCAAGCGAGTGTGTATCTGAAATTTTACGGTAACGTTGTATCGATTTAATAACAGCGGACGATAGGTACAAAGGAAGGAAAGGAACTCAACACGTCCCTTAAGTGATTCGGGTTAATAGGACACTCCTCGACAGTCTCAACACGACTGCTTCAGAGTACGGGTAGTGAAGAGCTCAACACGCTCTTCGGATAGCGGCGGTATGGGAGACGGAACAACTTGTGAACTCAACACGTTCACAAGCCGGGGTAGGGAAGAAGAGAACCTTCAGTCAACACCTGTCGATTCTGCTCTATGAGGAAATGTTGCGGTTTATATAGCGGAGCTGTGTAATTAGTTTTGCCCTTTCTACTGTCGATACACTCCTACTTCATGGGTTGGTTCGCGCGCACGCTGGTTTAACGGTGATGGCTTTGACTTGAAGAAATACCAAATTTTAAATTGTTTGATGTTCTGATTTCAAAAATATTTTTTTTAGTATTATTGCGTCTCTAAGTTTAGTAGAAATAAATTTTCATTATTGGTCCCCATAGAACTTGCTTCGATATGTAGGTGAGTTTTTCGTTTCAGCTGATCTTTTTGCATTTGTAATAAATCGTACCATCTTGTGAGATAACGATTCGGTACGTTGTATCGTCATGATCTATTGTTAATGAATCAGGCAGTTCAATACTATGAGGACTTTCATAGACATGTCTTCTGAACCCGAGAATATGACTATACTCAGGTAATGTAGCGATAATTTTGAGAAATGTAATTGGGGATACCAAATTAAGTCCGATATTTCGTAGATATTTTACTAAGAAATTACATGGTATATATATTTAAATGAACAATGCATTCCTCAGGTGTGATTAATCTTCTAGCCTCTACCGTTACATTTTGAATTTTTATATGACCGTAGTTTGTCTGAAGGTCATCAACAACTTTTTGTTCGCTAGATTTATACAAGTACGGTTATTGGATAATCTGGATGAAAATATTATATTCTTATGCCCAACGGAATTAAATAGTCTAGCAATTAAGTAATTTCCAAGAAACTGAATACAATCGCTTGAAATGGAATTGCATATTTGATTCTGCTGATGAATGCGTTAAGCTATAGTTAGAATTCAGTTACGGTACGAGTAGTGATGTAGGTGAGATATTGCTGTTAGGATGAATTTGAAAATAAAACTTATTGAAATTTTACATAAACGGTCAAAAATTAATTAACTATTTCTATACAGAATATAAAACTCATAGATTATTAATACACTTCTTACACACTTATACACTTCTTCACAAAATTACAATAAGATAAAGCACTAAAAAATTAATGTTTTCGAAAGCTATTAATGAGTCAAATTTATTCAACATTTATTAATGGCAAATTCCCAATAACATTAAACTTGTAAAGCTGTAACAAATAATATTAGTTTTTGTAAAAAGTAATTTCTAGTTTAAAGTTAGTTATTTAATATTTATTTTATTATGTTATTCACAATAATATTTTTTTAATAATATTGTAAATATTGTTCTGAAGCTATTTTCTTGTGGTATCTTAATACAATTTACTATTTTTGTTGGGAATTAGCTCCAATGTGACTTTACAATTAAATTTATTTGACGTTTTGATTTTCAGTTTAGAAATCGTTCTCAAAATACAAAACATTAATAAGTTAAACAACTTTTGTTTTTGTTGTTTGGGAAAATAATTTTTAATAATTTAATTTCATCTCAGTCATTCGTATTGACAATTCAGACATATATTACACATTTTAAAATAAAGTACCTACCTTAAAATGATACTGCCAATATTTTCGAGTTGCGTTCCTAGTGTAACAAAAATATGTTATTGTAACATAAATTGTTCTAGAGGAAGTCTGGGTGGCTCTATCCAGTGTAGCAAAAGTGTGAACTCTAAAATGCACCTTGATACACGAACGAACTAATATGGGGAATAACGGAAGATGGAAGGGATTAGATAGAAATAAATTATGTAAAAGAAATAAATATGAATTTTATGAAGTAAATATGAATTTTAAAATATAACAGAATTAAGTGTTGGCTAGCGACTATGCAGGAGAATGACCACTTGACACTCAAAGAAGGATTCGGCCAATTTGCATGCCCTACAGAGACCGTAAGATATAAGAACTAATGACAAGAAAACCACCAAGAAATAAACAGATGAAACATAAAAGTTGCTCTAGTGAATTCTTGGGCGCCAGGAAGTTAAATGTTTTCTTCCGAGATATCTTGTATTGCTGAAATAAGAAAGATAGGTACTAATTGAAATATTAAATTTTAACCACACCTTTAATAATTACCAAACTTAGGGACAAACTATTTTAAATGCTTATTCTAAACCACCACCTCTTATGTACAGTTAACTATAGCTATATTTACAGTAAAATCCCTGAATAATTATAAAACAATTTACCCCTGATATACCCCTTAAAAATTTCAAATTGTGACAAAAGTTAGATCCAATAATAATGTATAAATAATAAATATAATTATATACTACTCACTAATAGTTTAGTTTTCGTTTAAAAATTGTTTAGGGTTTTAAGTAAAAATTCTCAGGATATGTGTGCACACAATAACCTAACAATGAGAAATTCAAGGGAGAGTTATAACCTCATCCCTTGGTAAACAATAAATAATTAAATTAAATTACAACGATAAATGTTTTTTTTTTAGAAAAAATTGAAGATATTTATTATTAAGGATAGTTTTCTTTTATTAAAAATTGAACCAAAAGTTAAAACCTTGAAGAGGACATAAAAAAAATTATTTAAAGTAATTGAATGAAAAACAAAAATAAGTCAGTTCTTCCTGCCGGTTTCAGTAGGTTTCCCTCGAAGATGATCCCGTGGAGAACTGGACTCAGGTGGTAACAAGATACCAAACCTGTATTCCCTGGATCAGGTACTATTGGACAAATACGTCACTTTAAACTGCTTCTTAATATCCCATAAAAAAAAACTTGAAACTCCTTCCCCTTATCCTTATTAAGTATAACCCCAACTAAAAAATAATTCTTCCCCTGACTTGTAACTGGATTCTTGAGTAGGCTAAAAAAAACAGTTGTGTTACTCCATGTTTTTGTACATACAAAAGC
The DNA here is from genome assembly GCF_040954645.1 of Diabrotica undecimpunctata. Classification (NCBI taxonomy): domain Eukaryota; kingdom Metazoa; phylum Arthropoda; class Insecta; order Coleoptera; family Chrysomelidae; genus Diabrotica; species Diabrotica undecimpunctata. The sequence continues at coordinate 80,126,644 of NC_092805.1, forward strand.
TAAGGAAAAACACAAGGATTATCAATCTTGAAAGGCGATACAAAAAATGTCAGGAAGTGACCTTATTGAAATAAAAACCTTAATGGTTTTCGGTAAATAGTGACCTTCGAATGGTGTGACAATGTTTTATAATGTATGGATATATTAAATAGATAATTTTAACGGCAAACATGATCTTATATATTATAGAATAGGAAAAAAAAAGAAATATTAGCCGGTTTAACGGTATGAAATTGAAATAAATAATTGTTTGCTTTAATTCTTGAAAGGAAATAAAAATTTGAGATAGATATAGAATCTAATACTTATAATTTATTTAGGTATAAACTTTTCCTTAATGAAATAAGGTGAAATATAACATGTATCAAATATATGAAATACCTATCAAAGACGAAATTAAAATAGGTCTGAATTTTACTAACAATGGCGGATGATATAAAGGATTTTTCCTTATAATTTATTTGTAATGTTATCTTACCGGCTAGGGTGATCCAACTCAAAATATCCTCGTACAAAACAACAAAATAACTCAAATGGTTTCTTCTAAAATAACAGCTCTTCACATAAAATAAACTTAAACCAAATTCGGGAAAAAAAAAGTGGCACTTCCCCAGCCGCCTTGAACAAACGATGTTCACTCAACGAGATTCCAGCAACAAGTGATTTAACAAGCTGTCGGTTGAATGTATTTTCAGAATTTCACCGATGAGGGCGCAGTTTAATGCCAACATCAGAAAATAAAATTTACTGGGAGTTATTTAAATATTTAGTTTAAGAATATTTCAATATGAATTTAATTTAGAATTAAATTAAAAGATTCCAGTCACAAAAAGAAGGTAAACGATTATTTAAGTAACGGACTCGTTACATTCCCCTCTTACTTGGAGAAAAAAAAATTTTTAGTGAACCAACTAAACCAAATATGGTAGGTCCACATATACCCACATCCGGTAATATGTGCCTAACCTTAAAATTCATCAAATAAATTATTGGATCAAAATGTGGGACTAACGGCTTAAACAAAAGGACAGCCATAAAATCGATTCCATCCTGATGATCTGCCATCAGTACATTTGGGATCCAAAATAAAGACCAAAAATAAAAACTAGAAAAAACAACAAAATTAACTTATGCTGATACTCGATAACTATAGCAGGTAGCTACAACAAATTTATAAGAATATCTAGCATAAGAGCACTAAAAAGAGTTTAATGTGCCAGTAAACTCTAACAACCCTAGCAAAATAGTAAGAGTAAGGTAGAAGTAATAACAAAACAGAACATCAAGAACGAGTAGACCAATTTCTGAAGAAACTACAAATTTATAATTCGTTCTGATACTAATAAAAGAGAACAGGATAATTCCTAATTCAATATACCAAAATATAGATAAGTGCCTGAGGAAAGAAGTGAAAATAACTATAAATGGTCATTTGTTGCCAAAATATGGAATCACTATCCATAACTGTAATCTAAACATGCTAGCTGTAAAGGGAGCAATCCATGACTTGAATAAACTATTTTATAAGTAAGAATAATAAATCAGCTAAGGAACAATTCTTATATTAGACCAAAGTCTGAAAATATTAAGGATTAAAGCTAAATGTTCTAATCCTAAGACGTTCTACTGCCTAGATAACTGTACAACTTGTCATGAAAATGGTGAATTCCGAAATTCATTTGTACTAAAATTATGCATACTGATTATCTATATAAATTCCTAATGTCATAAAAAAAAACCATCCCCCATAGCAAATCCAGATACATGTTCTTATATAACTTGATCATGACCAATAAACGGAATCAAATCCATAAAAAAAATTACAACATTCTTTCCAACCTGGCAAAACAAGTAAGCAAAATGAGAACATAAATTATACACACATAAACATATAGCACAGTATAGTAGCATTACAATATTTAGTTCCATACCAATGCAACATCTAATATAAGTAAACACTCTAATGGCCTTAATAATTTTAACTAATTATAAACAGATACTAATCAAAGTATAAGCTGTAGATATATCAAATCTGGTGATTAATAACAAAAATCTAAGAAAATATCAAATCGTAACCAAACCGAGCAAAAACAATAACAATCAAAGGAATAAGTTAGCTTAATAGACATTAAGTTAATCTTCCTCTGAAGATGAAGATGTTGCCTCATCTGTTGTATTATCAGGGAGTAAATCCTTTATATGAAATTGACCAATTCGTCTATTCGTCGAATTGTCTTTTAATTCATATACTAAAGGAGAAATTACCCTAACGACAGTACAGGGAACATATTTCTGACAAAACTTAGCAGAAATGGCATCACCTTTATTTGATTTTACAAAATTCCGTTTCAAAACTCGATCGCCCACAAAAAATCGCAAATCTCGTTTCCTCAAATTATACTGATGCTGATTTCTACGGTAAGAAGCTTTCAGCTTCTTCCTAATGTCAGCGAATATTGGAGGTAAGTTTTGGAGATCTTCCATACGGTGAAGTTTCTCAGAAATTTGAGGAAGAGTTGTTGAATTTTCAGAAATTAAACCGAAATAATCACCTGACAATGGAACATGCCTACCAAAATTAACATAAGCTGGAGAGCACTGAGTGGTTTCATGAACAGAAGTTCGAATGGCTTAAGCAACTGAATGAATGTACTGATCCCAAGCTCTATGATCAGTGTACGTGTAAGATCGAAGAGCAGTAACAATGCTACGATTTACACGTTCAGTGTGGTTAGCTTGCGGATGATAAGCTGCATTGTAGAATATCTTTTGGACCTTATATTTACTTAAAAGATCTTTAAAGGCTTTAGAAATAAATTGTGGACCATTATCACATGATACTATTTGGGGAATACCAAATAGTAAGAACACTTGCTCCTCTAAGAACTTCAAAATAGCTGGAGTTGTAGCCTTACGAAGAGGGCAAACTAAAGGAAATTTGGTGAAGTAATCTACAACTACCAAACAATACGTATTACCTGAATAACTACGTGGATACGGTCCAATAAGGTCTAAAGAGATCATTTGCCAAGGAAAATTAATGTTCCTAAACGAACCCATTAATCCAACTTGAGGTAGGTTACTCGGCTTGCATGTTGCACAAACTCTACATCTAGAGATGTATTTCTTAACTGAGTTGCGCAGACCAGGCCAGTAATATAACTCAGCTATTTTACTAAATGTTTTATAAAAACCAAAGTGACCTGATGTCACATCATCATGAAAAGTTCTCAAGACTTCATCCCTATTTGCTGTTGGGACTACTATTTTCCAATCAGACATATTCGATAAAGACTCAACTGGACTGATTACATCTTTATACAGGATATTATTCTCTACCTTGAAATCAGGATATCTAGTAGGTTCGTGGGTGACATTATGAATCATCTTTCGATACCAATTATCTGGAGATAAAGTGGACAGATCTAAAAGATTGATATCGAATGTACGTGACAACGCATCTGCAACAACACCATTGGCTTTGCGATGAACAATATTATAATCAAAGACAGAAAGCCTACAAATCCAACGGGATAAACGTTGTGACGGATTTTTCATGGAATGTAACCATAATAAAGAACTATGATCTGTAATGATAGTAAACTTACGACCCTCAAGATAGTACCGAAAGGCATCAAGACCATGGATAATTGCAAGAAGTTCTCTCTCTGTGGTGGAATAATTTTTCTGTGCTTTATTGAGCTTTTTGCTGGTATAAGCTATTGGATGTTCCGAACCATCCTTCATTTGAAACAGTACACCACCTGAAGCAGTGTTGGAACAATCTGTCATGAGATAGAAATGCTCTTTAAAATTCGGAGGTGTCATGACAGGTGTACTAGTAAGAGCTTCTTTTATACGCCGGAAAGCATCATCGGCTTCTGAAGTCCATGTAATAGTTTGGCCTTTTTTCCTATTTTTAAGGAGATCTGTAAGTGGAGACAACAAAGTAGAATAAGACGGCACAAACCGACGATAATATCCACACATGCCTAATATCCTACGGACTTGAGTAGTAGTCTTAGGTATAGGAAAATCCTTGATAGCAGTAACTTTATCAGGATCAGTCCTTAAACCTTTACTGTCGACTACATATCCTAAAAATTTAAGACTAGGACGACAAAACTGACATTTATCTAAATTAATAGTTAAATTAGCCTCTTTGAGACGTAAAAACAACTTATCCAAAATTTCCATATGAAGAGAAAAATCAGGAGTGACAACCAAAATGTCATCCAAATAATAAAAAACATAGGGCTCTAACTGAGGACCAATGACTAAGTCCATCAGACGACACATTGTCTGAGGAGCTGAAATAAGACCAAAAGGCATAGTGACAAACTGAAATAATCCTTTCCCACTAACTGCAAAAGCTGTATACTTTTTACTTTCCTCACTCAAAGGAATCTGTAAAAAAGCTTTAGATAAATCGATAGAAGAAATATACCTAGCATTCTGGAGTTTACTTAGAATGACGTCTATTCGGGAAATAGGATAAGCATCCCGATTTGTAGTAATATTATTCAACTTTCGACCATCGAAGCAAACTCTAAAAGATCCATCTTTTTTCTTGGTTAACCACAAAGGACTACAGTAAGAAGACGTGGAAGGTTCAATAATCTTCAACTCTAACATGGAATCAATTTCCTTTTCCAAGTCAACTTGCCAAGCCTGAGGAATAGGGTACTGATATTGTCTAAAAGGTGTGGTATCTCCCACTTCGATAGTGTGAGATATTAAGGATGTACGACCTAATTTGTCTTTTGACGAAAGGGTTGTAAATTTAGAGATCATATTCTCTAATTGACTTTGTTCTGAAGTAGATAAACTAGTAAAATCCTGAATAGCACTAAGTAAGGACAGATTAAATTGAGAAATAGAAAAGGAAAAATTAGAACAATTTAGTGTGCTATTAAAAGCATTTAAGAAGTCCATACCTAAAATTATAGAATTCTGAACTGAAGGAATAATATAGAATGTAATTTGTTTACATAAATCTGCTACTGTGACTTCAGTTTCAAATTTGCCTGTAATAGACTGAACTGTACCATCTGCAGTAGACACTTGCAGAGAAGAAATGGGCATAATAGAAATCTCAGCATTTTTCAGTAAAGCTAATGAATGCGAACCTATCACAGAAATGTTCGAGCCACTATCTAAAAGAGCTAAACAAGATTGTAATAAAATCTTAATAGGAAGATAAGGTCTATTATCATTATGTTTTCTCACTAATAACGAATTCAAATCAAAAGAATTATTATCTGATTGATCAAAAATTTTAAATGGTACTAAACTAAACTTATTATCTCTACCTACACAATCAGAGGATGCAATAGGCAAACAAGAAGAATCAGAAATAAAAGAATCCTCCTGAATTGTGGTAGACTCTGGTATAGATACTGGAACTACTACACTGCTACTATTATGTTTATTACTAAAATTTGGGAAGATATTTGGGGAAGATAATCTATGCGAATCAAATGTATTATATTGAGAAGTTACTTCTTGGATTGATTTTGTGGTGTGTTGGTACATATATATTCATACTTTTTTTGGAAACTTTAGATTATTCTTCGATTGACTTTGTGGTGTGTTAGTACATTATTTCTTTTGTCTATCCTATCTAGTCATCTATTTTTTTTGTTTTCATAATGTCTGCATTTAAGGTAGAACATTTGTTAGTGAAGGAATTGGATTATGAGTTAAGGATTAGGGACATCAATATTGATGAGTATACAGTGGACAACAGATTTATAAAGTAGCATATCCAAAGATAATCAATCAGGCAAATAATGACCCAATTCACACTATACTAGGACGACTTTATTGTAAGATAATTCACTTCATCACATAAAATCAACGTTAACCCTCCGTCGGTTGCATGTGTAACAAAATGATACAAGCTCGCCAATTTTCAATGCTATTATTGAACCCTAAAGTAAGGAGAATGTAGTACCTTGCTAGGCCGGTTTAGTCTACCGCTCAGTCGTAACGTCCTAGTGATTGAGTGTGTTTACATATAAGCGTATTGTATCATATAGATACATTGCGACATAACGTGTAAGTGTTGTTTTACTTTGGTTGTATTTTAGGCTATTTTCGACCTACTTATTATAGGTGAGTGTTATTTTATATTTTTATTTTCAGTATAATAACTGCAAAGCGGATTTACAACCTAAATAATCCGAATAATGTAGAATGTCTTCGAAAATTTATGTTAAAAGGGGACGAAAATAAAGATGCCCCAACCTAGTGGAAGATTTCGAGGATAAACCGGACACAGATGCGGAAGATCAGCCAACGGATGAAAGAGTTGGTGACTCTGATACTGAAGAGAGTGGGGTAGAGAAAAAACCAGAAAGACAATAATTTATTTTACTTTGGAAAAGATAAAACCACTAAATGGATGAAAACACTGCACGAAAAGAAGCGACGCACTGAGCCACATAAGCTGGTTACACGTCTCTCAGGAGTAATACATGACGCACGACGAGCTAAGTTACATATGAAATATTGGAGTCAGATATTTTCTAATAAAATGCTACAAACAATAGTCAAGTTCATATAAAAGGCCTTCATGGGTCTTTTATATCTAGCAGGAACTTATGCACGCCAACAAAATGATGTTAGAGAATAAGGTTCAAGTTTCTTATGAGAAGCCTGCGTTTCGATGACCGCATCACAAGACCCAAAAGGAAAGCTGTTGACAACATTGCGCAGATTCGTGAACTGTTCGACGATTTTGTTCATAATTGTAAACATAGCTATTTACTAGGACAGTGTGTGGCTATTGACGAAAAACTGAAGGCTTTTAGGGGACGTTGCAGGTTCAAACAATATATCTCTTCAAAGCCATCCAAAAACGGAGTAAAAATTTATGGTATGTGTGATGCAGTTACTTTTTATAGTTATAGCCTGGAAATTTATGCTAAAAAGCAACCCCAGGTACTCTATGAACGAAGTAATAAACCATCTGATGTCGTTAGAAGATTGGCACAACCTATTTATAAAAGGGGGTGTAATATAACGGCAGATAATTGGTTTACAGATGTGCAACTTGTTACCGAATTAAAAAGTAATAGACTGTCGTATGTTGGCACAACAAAAAAATAAAAGGGAACTGCCAATAGATCTGCTAAATGTAAAAGGGCGACCATCACAGTCAACTATGTTTGGTTTTGGAGAACAATCCACTATTGTTTCCTACGTACCAAAAAAGAATCAAAATGTTCTTGTTATATCTTCTAAGTATTACGATAATTCCATAGATCAGACGTCAGGATAAGCTACGAAATCAGACATTATCACATATTATAATAAAACCGTCAGGTGTCGACGTTGTCGATAAGCTTTACGCTTCCTACAACGCTGCAGAAACACACATCGTTGGCCCATGGTCATCTTTTTTCCATGCTGAACGTTGAAGGCATTAATGCCCAAGTGATTAAAATAATCGGAAATGGACAGGAGAATATACGGCGTCGCCTTTTTCTTCGTAAACTAGGCCATGAGTTAGCCTTACCACAATTACAAAAAGAAGTCTTAGAAGAAGCTGGACTGGTGGCTGCAAAAGATGTAGATTACACAAAGCGTTGTGGCTGCGCTTTATGGTACAAATCAAAAAGGACCAAGTTGACCATAACCGTTTGCAATTATTGTAAACGATATATTTGTGGCGAGCATACAACCCCAGTGTACACATCATGTCACTCAAGGTTACAAGAACAAGAAGACTCAGGTGACACATAAGTGACAGATCGCCACCGCAATGAACTGAAATAATGATTTTTTTGGTTTGAAATGATTATAAGAAAATAATATATTTTATGTTTGCGTCATATAGGAAGGCAACATTTTTTTTTACCAATTTATAAGGTAAGAAATAAAATCATTTTATACGAGTACTTAGGTTATATTTCTACGTAAGTTACCGTTTTTTGATAATTTTCTTCTTCTAATGGTGCTACAACCCTTTGTGAGTCTTGGCCTGATTAACAATGTTCTTCCATTCTGCCCTGTCGGATACTTTCCTTCGCCACTGCCTGATGTTCATGGTTTTAAGATCCCTCTCTACGTCGTCTATCCATCTTTTACGGGGCCTTCCTCTTGTTCTGTTTCCTTGGGGCTTCCATCTCTGAACTACTTTTACAGCTCGATTATCTGGCATTTTTTCTAGGTGACCAAGCCAGTTTAGACTTTGTGATTTTACAAATCTGACAATATCTGCGCTCTGCATTAGTTCATCCAGCTCGTAATTCATTTTAATTCTCCACGAACTATCGCTGTATTGGGTTGGTCCAAATATCTTCCTTAGTATTTTGCGCTCAAATATTCTCAGTTGATTTTCATCAGTGGTTGAGAGGGTCCACGTTTCACATCCATATGTGACCACTGGTCTAATTACTGTTTTGTAGATTCTCAGCTTAGACTCACGATTCAGTAACTTACTTTTCATTAAGTCTTTGTATGCATAAAAGCACTTATTACCGCTAAGAATCCGTACTTGTATTTCTTGACTGATGTTGTTGTTGTCATTTATTATTAAGCCTAGGTAGGGAAAAGTGGAGGCATATATATAGGTATGGTTGTCTACCTTCAGATTCTCATGTTCATTCGATTTTGTGCACTCCATATATTTTGTTTTGCTTTCATTTATATATAGACCAAACGTAGCAGCTTCTCGTTTCAGTTCTATAACTTTTTCGCTTAATACGTTTTTGTTGCGGCTTATTATGGCAACATCATCCGCATATGCGCATATTTGCATAGATCTTGTATTAATACAGCCGTTTATATCCAGTTTTCTAACAACAGCTTCTAAAGTTAGATTAAAAAGTGTTGTTGATAAGGCATCCCCTTGTCTAACTCCATTTTCAATATCAAAGGCCTGCGTCATATCTCCATCTATTTTTACCATAGCTTTGGAACCCTCCAGAGTCATTCGTATAAGTTTAACCAACTTATTGGGTATCCCTAACATAGATAGTTGCTTTAACGCCTGTTTGAAATCGATATACAAGTTTAAATAGGTATGTTATATTCAACACATTTTTCATGTATACCTCTTAACATATGTATTTGGTCTATAGTTGACCTCTTTGGTCTGAAACCACATTGGTATTCACCAATAATCTCCTCTGAAAACGATTCCAGGCAGCTATATATAATTCCTGATAATATCTTGTAGATGACATTTAAAACTGTTATGCCCCTATAATTTTTGCAGAGTCGTTTGTCTCCCCCTTTGTACATAGAAAGTATGATTCCCACTTTCCAATCTTCTGGGATGACTTCTAGTATACGCCTCCATAGCGCATGTCCACCATTCTTTATCAGTTCTGCAGTTATTCCATCTGTGCCAGGTGCTTTGTTATTTTTTAGATGTTTTATGACGTTTATCGTTTCTTCCAATGTTGGTTGCTCAACTAGTTGTTCTGCTGTGTGGTGAATTATCTCTTCATCTTCGTTTTGTTCTTTTTCTGGGTTTAACAGCTCTTGAAAATGCTCCTTCCACCTTTTCATTATTTCCTCTTTCTCGCTGATAATTGCCCCATTTTTGTCCTTGCAAACTGTTGATCTTGTTATGTATCCTTGGGTGCATTGCTTGATTTCCTTGTAAAATTTTCTAGCCTCTCTTCTGTTATTATAATCTGTAATTTGTTGTATTTTTCTATTCAACATTTCTCTCTTTTTCCTTCTGCATATTTTCTTTGCATCTTTTCTGAGTTCTTCATATGCCTTTCTATTCGATCGGGAATCCCTTTGTAGACATTTCTGTCTAGCTATATTTTTGCTATTGATTACTTGTTGGCAATCTTGGTCAAACCATTCCTCATTTCTTTGGCTTGACGTTTCACCTAATGTTTCCTTTGCCATATTTGTAATTGTCGTTTTGATGATATTCAATTCTTCTTCAATGTTGTTTTGTTCTCCTCTTTCATTTAATATTACTTTTATTTTCTGCTGGTACTCATTCTTCTTTTTAGGATTTTTAAACATATATGTATTCCATTTTCTTTGTTTGGCGCCTTTCTCTTTTCTTACCATTGATATTCTTTGTCTTATCTTCGATATAACCAAGAAATGGTCCGAATCGAAATTTGCGCCTCTATATGTTCTAACATCTGTTACGAGGGTTGCCCACCGCTTAGATATTAATATGTGATCAATTTGATTAAATTTATTAGTACCAGGTATCATCTAGGTTCCTTTATGAATATTTTTATGAGGAAAACACGTACTTACAACTCTTAGTTTGTTTGCCATTGCCAACTGTGCCACTCTCATACCATTGTTGCTGGTAATATCATGTAAACTATGCTTACCAAAGCCAAAGTTTTTGGATAATATATAAATGTTTTAAATCCTACTAAAAGAATAAACTATAAAAATAATAAAAAAACACAACTAATACACCGCATATATCTGACTGCGTGTTAGTAAATTTTATTATAACGTATCAAAAAGATACATTGCGACCGTTGCTGTCAATAGCTTTTTAACCGTAAGTCATGTTTTAGGATTTACATAAAAAAAATATTTTTTTTTGTTATCCCAATGTATTTACACAAACAAAACAGGAGGAATATAATGAACTATTGGATGTAATCTGCAACTACGCTTGATCCAAAAACTATTGCTGTTACTATAATTTTAAGTGAAAGTTGGATGTATCATCTTGTTATATCGAGACAGCTTTTATACAAGACTAAGTTGCGACCGACGGAAGGTTAACTTAAGAATATCTCTAAAAAAAATCATAGCATGTGATTTGTTTTTAAAAAGACAACCACATGCAATGATTATAAAATTCTACTGATCCCATAGTAAATTATGAGGATAAAAAACAGGAAAAAAAACAGAAAAAACCTCATGATACTATCCCCGCATGGCAAGTATTTCGTTTTACATTTATTTTTACTCTCAATATTAACACCGAACTCTGATTTTATAGATATTTTATTTTAAGATATAAGTGTTCTATTCTCGATATGTTATTGACTTACTTAGTCAATAACATTTTAGTATTTTCTTTCTTTATCTCTTTTAATATCGGTATCCAGAAACTACTGCACTCTGATGAGGATTTTGCGACGCAATTGGATTCTTATAATATAATTAGAGCCGCTTCTTTGATTTTTCTCTTTTTATCTTGTGTGTCTTTCAGGATATACTTGAATCTTTTTACTAAATTATGTGCTCATTTTCCCATGCGCGTTTATATATTTGGGATCTATCAAATTCTCTATTTTTACTATAAGATTGATGTTCACTTATTATAACATTTAATGGTCTTGATGTTTCATTGTTCATGAAAATAAGAATATCGATTTCTTACAGCTTCTTAGTGATTATTTCCCTCTTCCAGCACAGCTTTGTCGTCCGCAAATGTTGCGATTGTTTCATTTCTGAGTTTGTTCAAAGATATCGCTGGTGTATAACAAAAACACACTTCTCTGTGGCACTCCTGCCTTGATTGGCTTTAACTCTGTGTAGGTCTTCTCCTGCTTTATTATGAAGTGTTTTTCAGTTAAGTGCGACTCTAATATTTGTGACCACTGACTCGATAGGGCTCTATTAATTTATGGATTAGGCCTTCATTCCATACCTTTTCGAAGGCATGGGCCACATTCAGGAAAATAGTTTGTCACGAAAAAACCGACAAAGTTGATATTAAAAAGCTTCTCGTTCACAATACATACGAAGACCACCTTGTTCCCGTCAGGGAGCTTCATTGGGCGTGGGTAAGGATATAGATAGTAGAAAAGTATAGATCAAAAAGAGATAGATAAACGATAGATAATAAATAGATAGCAAAGTAGCACAATCCAACAGAGATGCAAAAGAAGTTTTCACCTTATTCGAAAACGGAGCCAAGGAAGTTGGTTTGAAGGTCAACGAGGACAAGACCGAGTACATGGTGGTTACGAAAAATCCAAGACCAAGGGTTAAACAAAACGTGACAATCAATGAATACAACTTTGAAGTCGTCAAAGAATTCAAGTACCTGGGAGCGATCATAACATCTGAAAATAAATATGAAAAGGAAGTGGCAGCCAGGATCATTGCAGGAAACGGGGCCTATTACCCATTAATAACCGTCCTTAAATCAAAAATACTCTCAATACCAGCAAAAATAAGAGTGAAACAAGACAATAATCCGTCCCACAATAACGTATGGAAGCAAGGCATGGACTCTGAACCAGCGGGAAACGACAAAATTACTGGTACTGGAAAAAAAGATACGGCGGGCTATCTATGGGCCTTGCAGAGAAGAGACAACAGGAGAATGGAGAAGAAGACACAATGATGAACTCTAGACAGTATATGGAGAAAAAACATAGTACGCTATATTAAAGCAAACCGAATAAGATGGGTGGGCCGCGTACTAAGATCGAGTGACGAAAGACTCCTGAACGCCACATTCTGGGAAAGACGGAAAGAGATGGAAGGACGCAGTAGCCAGTGATCTATGCAAAATGGGAATACGGCAATGAAAAATAGCTCCTCAGGACCGACAACAATGGGGGGAAATCGTAAACGCGGCCAAGACTCACATAGACTTGTAGAGCCAAATGATGATGACGATAATGATGAAAGTATCACAGTTTAACAAACAAAAACAAGAAACACTAAATAGAGCTAAACTGTAAAACAAAATGGGTGCCAATAAGTTTTAACCTGAAACTCATAAAGGAACTCTAAATTAAATGTAACAAACCAGCATTTTTCTCAAAAACAGAAAAACATACATCAGAAAACATATCAGCAAATTATCAACAAAAATTGACATATTCAACCACAAGCTGTGAGAAAAGGTTATATATTCAATAAAATAAAAATATGTGTATATCGTGTTTAACCAAAAATAAATTAATACATCACATTAAAAAAATTATGTTTGTTAAACTTTTAAATTTAAACAAACATGAATTGTAAAAAAATTGTTAATACTCAGATATTTTTTTAATAAATACATATTAATAAATACTCAGACAATTTTTTAATAAATACATATTAATAAAAAACAGATAATGACGTATATATTGTCATTAATAATCTTGTACTAAACAGATTAAAGTTATTTATATAATTTAAATAATAAACTCTTTACCAAAACTTTAACATCTCAACAAAAAATTATAATCAAATGGATATTTGACTGCAATCTAAACGAATTTCATTGAAAATTGTTTTGTTTTACTCTAAAATTATGTTTACAAAAAAAATAGGAATTTCCATTATTCGTATACTTAAAAAATATTAACTAATCATTTATAAAAATATAAATTCTTCAATTAAATCGGTAAAATAAAATAGATAAACCTCACACAAAAACAATAAAAAAGTCTCTCTGTCACTTATATTCTGACAAAGTCACTGGCCTCTGAAGGGAACAAAAAGCGAACACAAGTGTTCGGTTGTTCTCTGACATGTGTTCGATTCTATAAAGAGATGCCCTCTTGATGTAGCAAAACGATATGTTTGCCTCTTCTGCAAAAAATTGATAAAGGCGCTCAACATTGACAAAAGAGGTTTGTCTGTGAATGCTAGCGGCACAAAAGAATTGCTAGTCCGACTTACAAAATATTGTGAGTTTTCAATCGTAACTAAACTATAAAATTTATTAATGGAATACTATAGCCCCAAACATAATTTATTACTAAAAGGGTCTTTTAAGTTTAAGGGTATTTTAAATACTCATAGGTAGTCGCAGCGATAAAAATGCACGTCTTAACATATTGACACAAATAATAACTGGTAACAGAGGACTAAAATCGGATTGTGGATTTTTATAAATGAGGCCTAAGCTAATTGTCCAATATTAAATCTTTAGAATTCATATCCGAAATTGGACAGTATAATTTTATCACCCAGTAGACCGAATGAATCTATTTGTTATTAAATACACACACGTAGTTAATTAGGTTACATACACATTTGGTCAATTATCAATAATATAATTTGGACATCAGTCAAAAGTGCTGACAAAGTTAAACTATTTACATAAATTAAATACACATGTCACGCGAGGTCCGCGAAAATATTGACACAATTAAAATTTATATAAAACTAAGATCTCTTGCCTAGAGAGGCATTCAATCAATATTCACTCAACGAACTTGATAGTCTTCAACGATCAGCTTCATCAGTCTCTACTCAAAGTAATCCCGGGTCTACACCCATAGTGTACGTCTCTACAATAAACTCTGCTACTATTATTTGGTGTTTCCATTACAACTGAACGAACATCTTCACTGAGCCAACGAAGGGGATTTGTAAACTAATTAATTTTTGGGGAGGGGATGTGTAGTTTGGTTAAAAATATTTGTTCCTATGAGAAAATAGTTACGCTTTAACTAAAAAGAAATTTTAAAAGGGATTATGCATAATTAATACTTGAATGAAGTGGATTAAAAGAAAACGTATTTGTTAATGGAATACTATAGCCCCAAACATAATTTATTACTAAAAGGGTCTTTTAAGTTTAAGGGTATTTTAAATACTCATAGGTAGTCGCAGCGATAAAAATTAATAATCTCAAGATATAGTTAACTAAAAATGCAGGCACGTAATAAAAAAATTTAGCATGATACAAATTGAACAGATTTT